>NC_142680.1:11220728-11520728 GCF_964200805.1 Pocillopora damicornis | reverse complement strand
AACTATGTTCAACAAAAAATATTTATACTTCCCGTCCGTCCATGTGTGGAAATGTTGTAGGTATCGTTTTTGGAACTCGTTAGTAATGTCAATGCCTTTAGGACCCAATTGGCAGACGTTAGTGTGATGAGCTGTGGCAGAAAAACTTGTTGTGCCAAAGTTTACGCCAATGATGAATTTTGCTCAGCTTGTCGAAGTTTCATTCTCTGTAACTGAGAACCGTTGTTTCAGGACTTTCCTTGCTCTGATTATCACTCAAGACGACTTGCATTTTGTGTTCGACTTTAAATGACGAAAAACCTTTCAAATTACTTGGCAGAAAAGTGGTAATCAATTACATAAAACATCAGGCTAGGAAACATCATGTTTCGAGTGCTGCGGTCAAGCACAAGAAGTGGATCTCTGATTTAAATCTCAACATTTTTAAACGAAATATTTGGGAGTATCACAGCCACAATTTGATTATTTCTTCGCAGGAGGAATTCCATATGAGGGGTGGTCAGAAGGGAATGTGGTTGCACGAGTCACACATGGATACAAACTTCCAAAGCCCGATCATGTTGATGATAAACTGTGAGTCTTGCCTTTCAAGTTGCCATGTTCCATTTTAAATCACCCAATCCCCCTAACCCCGATGAAAAACATATTCTCTTGACTAATCTGATTTCTTCTTTCGTTACTGAACTCTGCTAAATGAAACAAAGTTGACAGCGGTCACCAGTTTGTCTTTTCACTCAAGAATTTTGAAAAGATGAATTTTCAGCTATTACAGCTAGACATTTCTTATCATTTTAGCCATTATTTGCACGGACTCTCTTAAGATTTCTGTAATGGTTGATTTTTATCACATATTACATAAACCACAGTCCAGTATTGACCATCATTCCTTTGTTCCAGGTATGCTATAATGAAAAGGTGCTGGAATTTTGACCCCGACTTTCGTCCTCCTTTTGAAAACCTTCGAAGAAGAATGGATACCTACCTTCGTGAAGAGGTTTGTACCACGATTTGAACAAGTCCTTGACGTCCTTGTAGGCCTCTAAGATTATTTATTCCTCTAAAATTACTTCATAGACCACTACTCTTTCAAAGTTGGTTTCAGCAGATTAATGGAAGTGCTTAGGATTGTATTGGTTTCATCTAACTACGGCTGGAGCCGCTTGCGGGAATTTCAGTGCCTGGAGCTTCCATTTTGACGGCTTCTGCTTGTAGTTACGTTTCTTACTATTTGCCTCAGTTTATTGATGTTTTTTAAGTCTTAACACATTTAAACTTAAAACGCGCTAAGATGTCTCATACCCACGAACCCATCTATCACCATTCCTTCCACCCTTCCCGCTACTTCCCCTCCAAACTGTCTGAGCATCTACATTCATAATAAAGGTTGATGGGAAAGTAAAACAGGGTAATTTGGTATTTTCAACTGAGTTGATAACGTAAATTGGCCACCGTTAAGATTTTAAAAGCTGACGTTTCGAGCGTTAGCCCCTCGTCAGAGCGAATGGCAAAGTTCTAACGCTCAAAACGTTAGCTTTTAGACTCTTTACGTTGGCCAATTTACGTTATCAACTCAGTTGAAAATACCAAATTACTCATCTACATTCATAACTTCCTACTCACCAACCAACCTGCCTAAGAAAACGCATTACTCTGTGCCTTCAAAGCGAGGATCATTTCTGTCCTTTGAAGTAGTCATTACAATTTTCTTCTTCATTTGACGTTAGGAAACATTGTGACGATTATGAAAATCCTCTTTTATTGCTTTTCCCTTCAGACATATCTGCAGCTGCTCGACATGGGATCTTATGACACGACCAAATACTCCAAGGTTGAAGATCTCGGAGGTGAAGATGCTGAACCAAGTGCACGACCTCTAAGGAACGCCGCGGCAAAGAGATTAGGGAAATGGGCCAGCGACCGTCGTTAGACTGTGTCATTTTGAATATTGCTTAGGAACCAAGCAGTTACAGTAAATTTCGGTAACTTTTTAGTGCATCAAGTATTAGAAGAAAATGTGTACTCGTGATAACGGTAATAATTTAAGGGCCTTATTGTGTTATAATAAATCAAAGCTGTTTCCTTGATGAGGCACCTTTAAGTCAGTTTTTTCGTAAGTTGCAATTGATAAATAACTCGATTTAGCTGATTAAGTCCGGAGTTTTAAAAAAGGAGGTGTTAAATGAGAAAGTAGCTCGTCTATTTAGATTTCTATACTGGGAAAATTGTTTGCTACTGTTTACTGGTGAAACAATACGATTAGTTGTTAGCAATCATGTTATTGAAGTGTCCCCTGCTGGTGATATAGACTTGGTAATATATTTAGTAGTTTAGTGTTGATTTAGTGATGGACCTTTCAGTAGCGTGTTCTTTATCGACGAGATTGGTGACATGTCTTGTAATATGATGTTACATGGGTCGTAAATTGCTTAAATTTTGTGTCATTGGTATCAGAAAACAAAAAAAAGTGCATCGCTATCGGTATGTTTACTCTAACCTTCTTGCTGTTATTGTTAAATGCTTTTTCATAAACGGAGAGAACCGTCTCAATAGAGTGATTCTAAAATCAAATTAATCAAGTTATTATTCCAATATTTTCGACTTGTACAAGAAACAGAGAGCGCTATTCAGAGGGGTTGTGGCTGATAGACAGACCATTGCTATGATGAAATGAACCGCTTATTTCGAAGTGGAAATGTCGCTAGAGCAAGGATGAGCGTTTATTTCTGTACATTATCGAAACACACTAAGCTGTATTTAAAATTTTGTAAAACACTCTATTTGATATCTGCAATAAAAAAGTTGAGGCGTACCTTATGGCGTTATTCACAATGTTATATCACTGTTTAAGCCGCTCTAGATATACACAGAGAAAGAAAAACACCTAATCTTGTATCTCATATACAACGCAATTTTCTTTTAAAGGACATATTTGAACAGTTCGTTCGTAGTTTTTTTCTAATTAGCTCCGAGTTCATTTTACGGGTTTGTTGATGTTTACTGCCTCATGCAGCTCACGCTTGGACGTAATACCCATATTTAATATGGAAGACTTCGAGAGGTAATCGATACCAGCGTCGCAGTGTGTATCATAGACATCCTTCGGAGGTTGGTATCCCGATTTCCCTCCACCCGTCCCTTCACGCTGTTCTTGACAAGAAAAAGGGTAATCAGTAAATTATTCCCATGTAGATCCGGTGTCCTAGCGGATTTGGACCCCCCTAGATTTGGACACCCCCCCCCCCCCGTCCAAATCTGCTGGTAGATTTGGACCAACAAAACCGAGTGAAAACATCATCCTTAACACTCTAGTAGAAATAGATAATACTTTACGTTCCAGTGCGTACTAAAGTATGTTTTTAATTGAAAATATGCGTATCCCCAATGCATACGAACTGAAAGCTGGAAATGACCCTTTTGACCAAGGGAAAATGCGCAAGCATTTAGTTTAATGTTTCGAGAAAGGTCGTTTTTGAACCTTTTCCGCGATAGTGGAACACCGCTAAATTTAATAAGAGACAAAATTGTGACACTAATTTATTTTGTTATTGTTCAATGCCCGAGTGTTGGGACGACATGGTACAGTGCGAGTTGTGCGAGGAATGGTTGCACATAAGCTGCAAGGGACTTAAGACTGCCCCGGAGGGCGAGTGGCTCTGCATCGTCTGCAGACCGCCAGACTCTAGACGTCTTCGCAGTTGTTAAGGATCGGATCCCTCAACAATTAATAATTGTGAAAATTAGAAAATAAGAGTTAGATGTAATAGTCTCCACTTTTGTTAAGAGGTATACATTAATGTTGATTTGCATTTGAAAATAAGCTGAGAGCTCCAATAGTTCAGAATAGAAACATTTCTACTATCATAGGCTTTATGAACGACTTGTAATAGGAGTAGTTACTTCGCTCTTGTTCAGAAACTGTTTAATGTTATTTAATTAGAAAATCAGAGTAATTTTTGTGACTGGACACAACAGTCTCCACCATTGTTATGACGTTTCGTATCAATGTTAATTCGCATCAAAAGAAGCAAAGATTTATTGTAACAATTTCACTAGTTCGAATGCAGTAGTCTGTTCGCATCTAATTTTTGTGTATGCTGTACGACTCGCCATAATAAGTGCGGCAGAATTGGAACGAAATGGCTGTTTTTCTTTACCTTTATTGAGGAATGTTGTGTTGTAATTGAAAAGAACATCGACAAAAAGCTTGCAAATAGAATTAGTTACCAAATATGATACAAACGATTCTTAAAAGGAAAGTTTGGCCGGGGGTCCAAATCTGCGAGGGGGGGGGGGGGTCCAAATCCGCTGCAACACCGGCTCTCTTTGCGTCAATAGGTAATCTCAGTTCCATGCCAAACATGAGCACCTAGGGGAGTACCCTGTACTCATGCGTTGATACTCGCAATGCAAAGGGAACCTAAGGAAAGTGCTGGCCCCATTCTTTCTGCTCCTCTGCAATCTTGGCAATAACATCCGCAACCATACGGATAAGTAGTTCAGGGCTCAATCAAGTTGCGTAACCAACGGAAATTCCGAGACCAAAAATTTCGACTTTCGTCACGAAGCACTCGACGAGGATAACCAAAGCGGCATATAAAGTCGTCCATGACAGATTGCCCTCGGTCAAGGGATTGGCTCAATTCTGGTGCCACTTGTGTGACACGTTGTACAGTTCATCATTCGTACAAACTATACTGACCAGTAAAAGCGTCCCTAATCTTACGCACTGACAAGTGTCTGCACTCGTCATCTAGCTCCTTCAGCAGATCTCCCTTCAAATACTGTGAGACCCTCAACTGTAGGCTCACGTGTACTGTCTTTTCATCAAACCATCGCCATTACAAAACTCTATCCTGTGACTTCCTCAAGGCCTCAGCGGCATATGAAATTAGGCGTTGCTCGTCCTTTTGCAATTAAGATGAACACAGCAGCGACACAAGTTGTACTAGGGTCAGTTAATAGTATGAATGGAAGGTCAAATCTTTGGAATGCTAGTACTGGACCTTCACAGAGGACTTTTTTCAGAGTATCGTAAAAGATTTTCACAGTCAGTGGACCCCAGAAATTACGTCCCTTCTTCTCAAGCTGGAAGAGTGGGGTTTCAAGTGTAGAAAAATCTGGTATGAACTTTCTATAGTAACCTAAGGTTCTCAGAAAAACTTTCAGCTGTGAAACACGGCTCGTTAGTGTCCAGGACTTCACTACTGAAACCTTGTCGAGGTTTGTGGACACTCCTTGCACCGACTAGTTATGGCCAACAAGGGGTACCTTTGGTGGCAGGATACAGCTTTTCACCCTCTCTGAAAGCGTCCTGAATATTCTCTGTTGAATTCATCGAGTTACAACCTCGGAATTTGGTAAGTGATTAGGAACGATAACTTTATATTGATACTATCATTAAAGCACATTTCGGAAAGTTTTGTTAACACATTATTAGTTTACAATTCGTGAACCATCTCTGTAATCTACTTGGATACTTTCTTTTGAATTAATTGAGTTACAACCTCGGAATTTAATCAGTAATTAAGAATTATAAATCCGTATATGTAGCACAAGTGAAGCATATTTTAAACTTTCCATACGATTTTAGGAAACTACAATTAATTAAATGCTGATTCTCGATAAGATGGCCCGGCATAACTCGTTCATTATTTGATTACTTTGTAGCCCCAAAAACCCGGCTTATGACTCTGGAGGTACTGAATTGATGCATTTGATACACAAGGCACCCTTCATGAAATTTTGTCTTAATTTAAGTGTGAGAAGATAAGAAGTGTTGCAGATTTCTTTTTCCAGATTGAGTTCAGCTGAGCAGACCAGTAAACTAGATGATGTCATATGCTTCTCCTGAATCTTTAATTTATTGCCCAGGTTTTTTTACAAAGCCTCTTTTACATCTCTGTGTGCCAGCTAATGATTAAAATCGCAGTGAATAGGTATGCCATATTTCAGCAGTTTTTTTTTAACATTCCTTCTTTGGTTTCTGGCATTTACTATTTTAAAATTTGTGAATTGCATTGCTTTTTCATCCTTGAAAAGAGGTACAACACATTTCCTTAACCAAAATCTGAATCATTAAGTCAACTTAATTTAAATTATTTTGGAACCTCATTCTACACAAGAACACTTTCCTGGAGTATAACGTTATATTTATTTTCCATCTTTCTCGTACATATGATTACTACATGTGTCTTAAAATGGGGATTTCATGATATTGTAATGATTAGAACACACTTATGCTTTCAAATGTAAAAAAACGTGATGAAATCTGATCTTATGAAACACTTACAGTGGAAAAACCTGTTGCTGGTAGCTTATGTTTTTAATGTTTAAATTTCATGGAATGCCTTTCTTTGAAAGCGGAGGTACAGAAGTTTTCAAAGCTGCCTCAAATAAGCTGTTTGCATGTAGTGAAAAACTAATTGACAATCATACCTTAATGCTTGGCATGCATCACTCATACATGTCAGTTGTGTTTACCTACCATTGAAGAGGTGTCTTGAAAAAGATTGTCTGGTATGGCCATTGTTCTTTGTTGATCTTTGTAGCCAAAAAACTACTGAAGGCACTGAACTTCAATCTTTATGTACACAAGGCACCCTCAAGGTAGAAGACTAAGGTATTCTTGGACAACAATTTTGGGACTCCTTTTTTCCCCATCTTTTTCTCCGCTCACATTGCGTGTATTCGATGTTCCGACACGTGCGTCGTTTTCGTCCGCTCTTTAGTCTTGTTTTCAATTGAAACAGAGTTCACAATACTTTTGGTTGTTATTTGATAACAATAAAACTGTCCATCCTTTTCCTTAAACAAAGTTGCGTTTTCATCTCAATAAATCCACCATTACTCTTTAAATGTGCATAGAAGTTTTAATCTATAACAAATTGTAGATGACAAATTTTCTTTTTAAAATGAAATTCTTTACGAATGCCACCAAAAAAGGTAGGAATTAAATTAATTTATTCCTCCCGGCCCTCCAGCGCAGTGTTTTTAGAACGAGGAAATTTTTGTTCTTTGAGCACTTTGTGAAGTGTTTTTTTTGTAGAACGCGAAATACCCTTGTTGATTGTGCCCTTCGCGCGGAGCTTTTAGAACCACGAATGCACTTCGCGTGGTGCTTTTAGAACGACGAATACACTTGATGTTACATTCATGGTAAGATGCGGAACTTTTAAGCAACTCCTTTGATAAGCAGAAAATAACTGACTTCAGAGTTTGGCCCATTGCTGTGGGACACTGTTAATGGTCTATTACTCATAGTGACAGTTCTCTTTGCTTCCACGTTCTCTTTATAATAAATAAATATACAAAAGTATTCCCTTTTCCCTAAAGTGGACACAATTATTACAACTATGTTCTCCAAGAAAAAGGGTTTACTATTTCGCTTTCTCTTTTCGCCTTTTTTTCTTGGTCTGTTTTTTTTTTTACCCTCTAAATAAATACGTGAATTGTTGTAAGGAATCGTTAGGATGAAGGTCACAGTAATACTGTCTAATAACTAATAATCATGTCTCTACACATGGGGAAAATGTAACATACTAAAAGTTCTCAATGATAACAATAAAAAACTGAAGAATCTTTTATATTTGTCAAGTGGGGGGGGGGAGGGGGGGGGCAGTTGGAGAGTGGACCTACATTTAATACTTACTGTTAAACCAAGTTTTCCCAGAGGACAGTGACAAAAACCACAAGGTTTTACATTACACCCATATAGAACTGTAACCAGAAGTCAACACCCTTCTGCTAAGAGATAACTATAATTATTTGCTTCGTTCATGTACAGGTATTTACTTATATTCACAACTTGTCAGAATGTGGAGACTGAAGTTCAGTGCACAGCTGTGCCATCAACACTGACATTATGAATGGAAACAAAATGGTCAAATCCACTTTTGATAAGAAATCTCAGATGACATGCTGATGTAACAGGAATCTGCAAAGGAAAAACATACAAATAATACTAAAATATAACAGCCCTACATTCACCATTCGGACTGAATATTTGTATTTTTATACACTGATCAATTAAGCTTCAACAACTCCCCCCCCCCTGCTCCCCCAAGGAACCAATGAGCATTTGACTGTTGTCCATATAAGAGAGAGGCATTTGAACCATACCTGGATGGGGTTGGGAACTTCAACTGAAAGTGCAAGTCTTTCCATTGGAACAAACACATGGTTCAGAATGCCAGATACATATATTTTAGACCTGAATCACCATTGAAGCAGGGTTCAATTTGCTGAATTCTAAATACTTACCTTGATCTCATCTCTCTGCATCTGACCCTCTAAATGTTCATAATCTGTCACAGATAACAATTACACATTATTAATAAATTGCAAGTATGTTTCATTGAATTTGTCAGTCTTAAACTCTACAGTCAACCACACTCTGCAATCAGTCAGGCCTGGGCCATATCAATGTGCACTGTACTGTGTAGTTGGTGATCAAAATCAGAAGATTATTTGACTGAATGTCCTTGCTTAAATTTGTTTTAATTATTTTGTCATCATGTACATCATTTTTTCTTAATTAAATTTTTACAGTAAAGTCAGGCTATCAATTGTATTATAAATGGTAGCCTTACTTCACATTGTGAGACAAATGCTTAAATATCCATTTACCTCTAATTAACCAGGATGAACAACAACATTTTCTATAACATATCTAAGACTTCTTTATACCTTTGTCCACAAGAGGTTCAAAGTCTACTGGTTCTGTTTTTGTACTTTTCTCAATGCAGAGGCTTTTAACTGCAAATAAAAATTCATATATGCTACAAAACCTTGAAGCTCCTGGTTTCTAATGGGCCGGTAACCCACATGTACCTGACTCCTCACAAGGACTTTTCTCAATTTTTAACATCACAATAAAAAAAAATTACATCTAATTTTTCACAATGCAGCACAAAAACAATGATGTAGCTCCTGTAATAAAACACAGGCATGCATAACATGCAAGAGTTATTTTTTTGGCAGGGTGGGTTGAGATGGGACACTTTGCATACCTAATGTTTTCATTTTTGTGACAGGAAAAGAACATAACTTTCAAAAGAACAAAAAAATATTGCATTACTTCACCATAAGAGAAAGAAAAAATAACCTAATTTACCTGAACTCACACAGGTAGTTTTTGGTCTGTTGTTTCTATGGTCTAAATACTTCTATGCAAAAATAGAATGCAGTGGTGCCACGCTTATACTGTTGTCTCCTTCACATCCATTGTTTGATTTCGTCACACAACACCATCTATTCTTCATTGAAGAGAGAGCACATTGCTTGGCAAGCGACCAAATAATGGTTGCGAAAGGGACTATGCTAATACTGCTGTTCCTCCACCAGAAAGAATATCAAAATTATTTGTCTAAAGTTAGTTGCTGTAAAAATATCATTCTATGTAATTTTACTGTGAAAAGCAAACTGAAACTCTGTCGGACAATGCTGTTACTATACATAATAAAATGCAGGAAATTACACAAGATGGAGCAAAGTCTAATGCAGCAAAATGGAATTTGATGGGTGGAGTACAATTCAAGCATGTGAAGCATTGCCTACTGTTCATGTAGAGCAATGATTGGGCATGTTCTAATTAGATTTTGGATGTTGTTTTCATGGTACGTGTTTGGCATGTGTATTGTAAGTAAAGGAGTGGAAAGACACCTGTTAACTTAAAAATGATGCAAAAAGTTAAATGGAAACCTTTCATATCACAAGAAGTCTTGACCTTTCAATGAGGATCTTGCAAAGGCCACAAACCATTGACCTTATCAAATGAGCCCAAAATATTTGATTAATCTCATTCTTTCTGCACAGCCCCCTAATTCCATGACATCAGATATCAGATATCAAAATGTTGTGATATGATTGGTGTAAGATACATACCCCAATGCAGCAATCTGATTGATGTGAGATACATTACATACCCTAATGTAGGGATCTGATTGGTGCAAGCAACATACCACTCCACTCGCTAATATAGAGTTATTTTTTGTTATGAAAAAAATAAAAATAAAAAACCATTAAATTGATAATGCCCATGTTACATTACACTAAACACAATTTCAAGATCTTCCACCATCATCCTCACCATTTGAAGATAGGAATTTGATATTTCCAATGCTCATTAATGCACTGAAGGTGATGATGAATTCTTGAGGAAACATTCCAGTTGTTGGCCAGAAAGTATCAAGGCTTCTATGGAGCAAAATAAAAAGACAATTAATTCTGTTTAATATCAGGGTGCAGCCATAGGAGTCACAGATGGTAAAATTTGAGACTCACAGAAATACAAAGACCCCTGTTTGAAAATGCAAGAGTGTGACTATATATAATTTAAGCTGCTTTGCATGACCTCTCACTTTGGCTGTAAGACTTCTAAATGGGGACTTGAGTTGATTCTAAACAAGCTTTTTAGCGATAAACTGATTGACAGCTCATGATCTGAAAGGTATCATTCACCAACCTTTGCCTTAGAGTTTTTCATTTACTTATTACTGAAATGTACTATAATAAAGTAAAACCCTGCTAACTTGAAACCCAAACTGTTGTGTCGTCTAGACTCAGTCAAGTTACTCCTTTCATTGCTATTGCTCAACTGAGTTTTATTAAAGAATCAACAAGCTATATTCACAATACGATACTAGGAATCAGTAATACTTAGAATGTACTTTTACAATCATGTACCGATCGTGTCTTACAGGATATAGCGTGACTATAGTAACGCTTAGGTAACGCAATACACTACACAAACTAATTCAAAGAAGATCCGATTTTCCCTGGATTTGACCCCAACTTTTTCTGTCATTGGTAAAATTTCCACACAGCCCCATACTGTTGTAATCTGTTTTCCCAATGGCAGTGTATTGTTTTAGTCATTGTTTTCTCTATCCAAGAACTGAATGCATAATGTAGTATGGGGCTGTGTGGAAATTTTTACCCTGTCATTAAATATCACCTGACTTAAACCATTTTCTGTTTCCCTTTGGAGTTTGAGTTTGCAGGGTGCTAACGTAGTTTTCAACTTTTGCGTGACATTACCAAGTACAGATAAAAGCAAGCATCTGCAAATATTGCGTTACTCCTCATACCTTTCTTTTCTTAAATCTTGCTTTTTCAGAATAAACAGGTCATGCACATTCTGAGGGCCAGGGGTTACCATGACAACTACTATCGTAAAAATGTTCACTATAGTATATATAGAATGATTATGTCATGGTCTACCAGTTTAGCAATTCCAAAAAGCATAGCATTACTGGGCTTCAGATAAATTGGAAGTAGTCTTGAAATATCTTAATTGTCCTTATCAAAACCTCAATTAACTTTGCTTGTTCGAAATTTGAAATGTTTGGCAAGATCTTCACCGAACGTAAAATACTTACCCATCAATGATATTTTCTGGTGGATGATTTTCATCAAATGATGTAGCAAGGGCAATAGTTGCTACAGCACTACTTAAAGCCACGTCAAACATGTTTTTAGTGCTATTTTCTGAGGAGGAAAACCCTCTATCTCGCAAGTGAGAGTTTCAAAACATTTTAAAATCGATTGCCCCGGAGAATACTGGGCCGAGCTCCATGCTGAATATGCGCAGCTTGGTTTTAATTGCTGATAAGTAGCATACTCATGTTCAGGATGGCGGACGTTTCATGCTGAAATTGTTGCTGGCATTGATAAGAAATGTTTCCACTAAATACGATACAATTTTCTACTGCATTCCTGGATGTAAAGCGTAATAGTCAAGGTTATAACGAGGAGGTCAGTTCAGTCGACAGGGGTGCAACCAAGAAACTACTGAGGCCCTTCCATATTCCCCAAATTGGGCCTTCTTCTATTCCACAATGTCATCATCTTGGGACCATGATGTGGAATTTCATGTGAAATTGTGCGAGAAGAGAATGTTATCCACCCACTCATCATTTGGAATCAAGAGAAGACTCACGAATGGAATCGCGAAGAGCACCTGAACAATCATGTTCTTCAGTTCTTCCGGAATTTGAATTACATCGCGTAACTTCAAAACATAAAGCACGAGAAGCAAACGAACGACAGAGTGCGGAAAATATTGAACTTTCAAGACTAATTAAAACACAATCTTTAAACAAGACCTCTTCTACAAGAAGTACTGATTCTTCTCGAAACAATGTTTGTTGTGTGGAAGCAGAACCACAAAACAGAGGTATCCTCCAGCAATCTAGCTGTGAAGAAGCAAATGTTTCCAATGAGACTTTTGTTAATAGCAAATTAAGTAAATCGATAAGAGCATCCCACTGGGATAGTGACATGAATCTTCAGAGTCTGAACGTTGTGTTGTCTCAGATTATTTTGACAGAGAATCAAAGCTAAGTCCAACTTGCAATGTACTAAGTGAGTTGGAAACCAAGGTGGATGTTAATGGTATATATGGCAGAGAAAGTTTACAAAGCGATTTGGTCTGTAATGGTGATTGGTGGCTAAACAGTGACAATATTTTAAACCTCAGGGATTCAATGCACCTCTCATTCCTCATGCATATAGCATTGAGGAGGGTAATTTTGTTGGCAAAAAGAAATTTTTGGAGAGATTGCTTGAGACAGAGCTGCAAATAAAGCCTTTGACTCTGGTTAAGGATGGCATTTACAGCCAAAGGCCAGTTTCAAATACTTTTACCCTAAATCTGAACTTGGAGACAGTGATGTCCATTCTCTGCACTGATGAGGAACATTCAAAGAATGCTGAACATGGTGATATTGATCTATGTGGGAAGATTTCCATTCTGTATGGCTTCCAGGATACAATAGTGTCAGTGGTTGCTAGTGAGGTGGTAGGAATGTATGATTATATCTCAGGAGCTGTGTATGGATTGCAGGGATGTTGTCATGATGACACTGAATATCAGTTAAAGGTAATTTATTGCAAGATTTTCTATTGGTATAAAGAGGTTAAACTTCCTTCAGGAAGTGTTCAAAGATGAACTTTAACCTTTAACCCCTAAGAGTGATTTACTTCTAATTTCTCCTTACAGTATCAACCTTGATTCAAATGTAAAGGTTATCAGAATGTAGGAAATAATCACCAATTTAAGTAGTTCCTGATTGTTAAATAAATTCTCCTTGTCAGTAACATGGAAAATGTAAGGGCAACAGCGTGGAGAATATCGACACTAGTTAGAATGTACAGGGTAAGGAACTCAAAATGAGAATTAAGCTCTTTTTTTTTTTTTTTTAATTTTCCTGTACTTGGCCAATCAATTACCCAGCTGAAACATTTTGAAGTGAAGGAGGGAAAAAAAGGCGAGGTTACAGTTGTATTTATTAGTTACATAACAGGAAGTGCCATTTATCAAATTTAAAGCAAGAGCAACATTGTTAAGCACAGCTAAAGTAGACACCCCAGAGATCTCCATACATCCAATAGTTCCAGTTGCAACATTATGCCATTTTTTTTTCGTATTAAAATATGCTGCTCTTATTGAGTATTGTTGTTTATCTCATAATGTACTCACTTTGAATATGGATGGCGACGATTCAACTGCATGCTAATAAATTTTATTACATAAACTGTGGTGTTATATAGGGATTTCCAGCCCTAAGAAAAGCCATAACAACACAGGTGAAAAAAAAAAACGTTTTTTTTTCACGAGTGCTTGATATCGCTAATCAGCTGCTTACATGTTACTCACCTTTTACACCACTCAGTCATGTTGATGAATGAATGGCAAAGCCCTCACTGTTGTTTGTTGGAATTTCCTCAGATTATGGCTGCTAAAAAACCGAAAAATCCCTATCACTTACAGACAGTAACGTTCAAACTTGCTTAGAAGGGGAAGAAAATCAAAATACGAAAAGGAAAAATGAAAGTTATGTATTCAGTGGCTTTGGTAATAATGGGAAAATGGTCACTAAGAGAGTGGCAGTGTAATGTGGCCTTACATGTTACAGAATTATAAAATGTTTGCGTGCATCATGGATTCTCACGGGCTTATGTGTGAAGCCATATCAACAGTACAATAACGTGGCAAAATTTGGAAGAATGGAAAAATGACGCAACTATTTGCCTTGGTTTAGAGGCAAGTACAAGAGTTAGGCTTGAAACTTTTTCCACTGACTGTCCTTTGACAGGGACATAAAATATTTAAAATTGCCATTTTAGCGGGATATGTTACAGTTGTAATAATATGTATCAAACAATCTAGATGAACTGTGTTCAAATGAACACTTAAAATTTGTGACAGATTTCTACAATTCAGTAATGTTTGGAAGAGATATTTGAGCAATCTGTGGATATAAAAATGAAAACAAGTGTGAGCAGTGCATAAGCCATGCAAGGGCATGAGGCAAAAGCAAGAAAGAAAGGGGAAACTAGGAAAGGGTAAAGCAAGGCATGATGTGCCACTGTGCCTAGAGAATCCAGAAAATTCACTTAAATTATTTCACAATGGTCCATAATACAGGTTAGCCCCAGCATTTCATCAGACTTTCCTGACAATTTTTGTTTACCCACTTATACTCCTGTAATATCTTTATGTTATTATTTTGGTTGATTTTAGTTGATTTATCTTTTCAATCCAGGTGGAAGGGAAGTGTTATTTCAGGCAGGTCCTGAACATCTTTGGCTGATCAAGACATATTTAGAGGTAGTCCCACACCCCTGTGCACAAGCTCTGGGCCAAGATGTCTTTCAGCGTGGAATCACACCTAGTGACACTGATTTCAGGATTTACAGGGACATTGGCTAAGTACCAGGTATCTGAATTATAGACTGACACCTAGAGACTGATTGAATGACTGAATGACTGACTAAGTGAATAAATGACTTATTGACTGATTGTTTGAATGAATGAGTGAATAAACAACTTGATGGCTGGCTTACTGAACAACTTACTGACAGATTGACTGACTGATTGAATGACTGACTGACTGACTGACTGACTGACTGATTGAGTGTATGATTGACTGACTTACTGACTGACCTACTGAATGAATGAATGAAATGCTCCTTAACTGACTGAATGACTGGTTAGTATTTGATCAATTCATTATTCACTGATTACCTTATTGGCTGATTGATTGTAATCTTAGTGAAAATCTCTTTTGCATTGAACCAATCTGGTTAGCATACTAATAATTTTCTGATGTGTAGGAATGGACCTTGCCTATATTGCCAATGGTTATGTTTATCACACAAATTACGATAAACCAGCTGCTGTTACTCCAGGCTCTATCCAGCATGCTGGTGATAACATACTGGCTTTGTTCAAGAGCATAGCTAATTCACCATTTCTGGCTGACCCTGGAGAGTATCGTCATGGTTCCATGGTGTTTTTCCACTTCCTGGGAATTTTTGTGGTACATTACCCTGAAAGAATTGGTTTGGTGATAAATCTGACATCGGCTTTTGTGGCAGTTCTTTGTCTTATGATAAAATTCCTTCATTTTCCAGCAAAGAGAACCATCTTTGAAGAGGGTAAGGCATAATTTACAAGTAGATATCTATTATTAACATTCTACATTTTCTAAATTTTGTACAATGAGCTATGAAAGCATAGGCCTTTGAGCTGACCTGAGTACATCTTCTTTTCCATGTGTGAATTAATCAAAGTTTTGTAGTCTTAAAAAAAGATAAAAGCTACACAAAATAAACAAGGTAACAATGGGTGTTTTTTTTGTTTGTTTTTTTTTTTAATCAACTCTTTTAGAGCATTTTGTAAAATATGATTAGATCATTTTTGAGACTGGTAAGCTTTTATATTCTGTTCATTGTTTCCATGCATGTTGATAAAATTGTCAACATTTTCAATTTTCTGTTAAGCCAGTTTCCTACTGTGATACTTATACACACTTTATACTTATACACTTTATTGATGCTCCCTAAGTGGGCTTTTCAGCTCAATAGAATAAAAAAATACAAATATATAAATTAATTGAGAATGTAAATACAATAATATTATAATTACAAAATATATATCAATAATATAATATATCAACTTAATAAAACATTTGCAAGATGACGTCTAAAATTCCTGGGGCATTTTAAGGACTTAATGTTATCATTCAAGGAGTTCCAGAGTTTGGCTCCTCTGAAAGCAAAGGAGCGCTGCCCTGTTGACAGGCGACATAAAGGTATATCCAAAGCACCAGATGATCGAGTTTGTCTATTATGGACTTGAGAACGTGATTTAAACATATCAGCAAGATAGTCTGGAACAAGCTTGTTAATACATTTGTGCATCATAGTAGCGTCATTTAGAATGAGTTTCTCTCTAATAGGAAGCCATTTCAACGATCGCAACCCATCCGAAATATGGTCATACTTTCTTAGTCCCAGAATAATTCGCCCAGCAAAGTTTTGGACTTTTTGTAATTTGTCAATATTGCTACTGCTGGTATTACTCCAGACAGTTGAACAATATTGGAGTTTACTAAAGACAAATGAATTTATTACTAACAGAAGTGTTTTCCTATCCAGGAGGTGCTTGATTCTGTTAATTTGGTACAATTTAAAAAGGCATTTAGAGGCAATCTCAGTGATATGTTGGTTATAACTGAGGTGTGTGTCAAGAAGAACACCCAAGTCCTTAACGACAGGCACAGGTGTTATTTCTTTGTCAAAAAGTGTTATACTGAATGATGACAGTTTCTTTAAAAGTTGTGGTAATCCAACAGCTAGAACCTTAGTTTTGTCCGGATTAATCAAAAGAGAGTTTTTACAGCACCACTGAGATATTCTCGTAAGATCTTCGTTTAAGGCGAGAATGGACGTGGGTAATTCGGCAGGTGAAAAGGACAAATACAATTTACAATCATCAACATAGGAGGCAGATAGACAACGTTTAGGAACAGAAAGGAGGTCGTTAACATAGATTGTAAACAAAACCGGACCTAAAATAGAGCCTTGCGGAACTCCGAACTCAAGTGGGAGTACTTTAGAAAGATAGGGAAAATGGCATAGATGGGGGGTGTCATACAATGTTTACAAGATTGTGGATCTTAAAGAACACAGCAACTGAAAGCTGTCCTTAACACTCTTTTTAACTGTTGTTTTTCATCAGGCACAGTATTAAGACTTTCATCTGGTGTAGGAGACCTTATCATCTCTCTGTTCATCCTATTACTCTCATGGATAGTTGGAACATCATTTTCTTTGGCTGTAGGTGTCCTTCTGACGTACTCAGGTCACTCACTAACTTGGTACTGCCAACCTTACCTCCTCTTGACATTATACACAGCACCATCTCTACTGGGCATTGGTTTGGTTCATTTTCTCACTAAGAAGTCTATTGTGGCAAGGGTAGACACAATTTAATTCTCAATTTAGTGACAAGCAAAGAAAATTTGACAATTTTCTTCCTTCTTATGACCAATATATTTGATCTGGGGATGACAGTCACGGACTTCAAGACAAGCTGTTGACCACCAGAGTTCCACTGCATACTTGATAACATGTCCCTGGTTACTCCAGTCAAAATAATCACCTTTTGGCCTTTTAATGAACTTTTCCTACTCACATACTTTTGCTGCATCTAATGCCGACTTCAGTACATTTTGAAACACCTGGACAGCATGGGGAGAAATGAGATGCTAGTCTCCCTAAGGGGTTAATGGGTCAACAGAAAAGTTAGTATTGTTTTGCCTCCTTTTTGGTCTGCATAATGTTATTGTGGTGAACTGATCATCTCAAGTCTTTGTTTGCACTCATTTGAATCTCATTATTTGTCTCCATTGAAAGTGAATTTTATTTTGTCAGGTTAAAGATTTATCAATGTCGTAATTCATTGGTTTGATTGTTCAACATATGAAAAGAACCAAGAAAAAAGTTGGGCAGAAAATATACAGCCTTGCTCTAACTCTGGAAAGGGAGGGGTCAACAGAAAATGGCACAGAAATATTCTGGTGAAACAGTAGCTCTATGTGCCCAGATTTTCAGAGCTTGTACATCATCATGATCCAATTTTGCTTAATTAATCAACTGGCTAAAAAATGGGGACCATGTGTTATCTAAGTGTTGATCTTCCTTTCATACCATATGTAATTTATTTATTTTGCTTACCTAACCTTGAATCTTTAAGGAGCACTTTCACGGCTACTTGATAACAAAGCTAAAGTAAACAATAGGTACCATGAGCCATCGCACTTTTTTTCTTTCACTGTTACTCTGACATCCTTATAGCATTTAGTTTGTGACATTTACTAGGTGATTTGTTATACTTGTTCCATAGATCCTATATATAGAGAAAGAATCCTGCATGAACTTAACTCTGAATTTATTTAATTGCCATTCTGAATATTTAAAACTACTGTCTAGTTCAATTTATAATTCTGTTTAATAACTGTGAAGTGTTATATTTGCAATCAGAAAATCTTGGTATCTCCCTGGTCCTCCACCTCAAGTCAAAACATCTCCAATGGAAGTGAAATTGCTACATAGGAAGAAACAAGATCAAGTTTACTCATTTACATTCTCAATATCAGGTCAGGTTTCTCTCTTTTAACCCTTTGACCCCTTGAAGTGACCAGCATCCAATTTCTCCTTACATTATCATATCATGCATTCATATCTCACCAGTGTCTGACTTCTAACTGCCTTAGGTCCTGATCACATGGCTGTATATGTATCACCTGCTAGTGACGTAGATTAGATATGCTGACCTCTTCCCTCGGTCCCCTTTTACCAATTCAAGATGGTGGAGACAGAGTTGTGTACTTTATTTACTATTCTCATGGTACTGATGTGGGGCCCTGGGAAATATCGCTTGAGCTTCTGGTGAGTCTGACAGTTACAGTATTAATCATGCTTGTGATTAACAAATCAGACTCCCGCCTCACAGTCGTCTGATTTTGTAAGCTTCTAGAATGTTCCAGAACATTTTGTGAATATATACATATATATATATATATTTGAAGACTCACTTATGTGGTAGTTGGGGTAGTTATTGTTGTCAGAGCAACGACTGTATAGAAAGCTATACCAAGAGAGTGAGCAGGTCCTTATTATAAGTGCTATGGCATGAGTGTTTCTTCACCTTCAGGAAAATATGAGGCCTTGAGTAACACAGCACCACAGTCTTTTAGAAATGTACACCCTTTAAACGGTGTAAGACTCAGTTTTGTTGTTATAGAAATGAACAATGCTTCATAATATTATTGTTGTTACAGAACTGAACAATGCTTTTAGGGTCATTACTCAAACATATTTCAGTTCTGAATAATTGATTGCTTTCTGTGTACTAGTCAAAGTCTTCATGGTGTTGGTGGAAATGAACACTGCATGAGTGATAAAGATTTCTCAAATTCACAAAACATTTGTGGGTCCAAAACAAGTTCATATCAAATGAACAATGCTTCATTTTGTTGTTGTCACTAGTACATATTTCTTTTCTGATCATCATCTTCATCGTATTATTAGGAACAAACAGCACTTTATTGATAAAGATTTCTCAAATTCGTTACCCATTTACAGCCTGTCAGTTTCTTTTCAGTATTTGTTTCTTCAGCCAACATGACTCAGGATTTCTGGCAACAAGACTAAAAGTTTCAGGCAACTTTACTCTGGTTTTGGGCAACATGACTTTGGGCTAGTTGTCTTTCGTATGACTTGACTTGGGCCCTGGTGAACCCCCTCCCCAACCTGACTCAGATATTCCCTTGGGCAGAGAAACATGGGTCCTGCAGTGCTGACAGCAAGCGCCTGCTCTCAGGCTAATATATCCTAAGATTCTTATTGTTTAAATATCATTTCAGCCAAAAAGACACCTCCTGGCCAAGAGCAATCTGTTAGACTTTGCTGTCGCAGCTCATTATATTCACAGTAAAGAGTCATCTTCACCTTTCCTGAAAGAAGTCATTCAAGCTATTCCAGACTGGATTTTTGCTAATGACTGGGTGGACATACAAGAGCTGGTCTTACACTACACAATTCCCTGTATTGCAAGAATGCATCAGTCCAAGACCTTCTAAACACTACTATGAAATACTGAAAAACAAAATTTCAAGCCAGGAGTTTGAAGAATTGCACCAGTTTGAAACAGTTCACAGGTTGAAAATTATCATGAAGATTTTTACATTTTAGGGTGGATGACCTCAATATTATTTATTAGGATTATAAGAAAATTTGAAGGGAAAAAATGAATGTGAAATAGCACATCATCAGAAGACGTCAGGCTGGTCATACATGGATCCAAAAAAAATTTTTTTAAATCACCTTAATGAATTTATAATGATTTTATCTGGAAATGAAATTCGAAATAAAATTAAGGAATCAAGAAACATAAAGTAAAGGATTGTTTGCTAGCCTGTGGTCTGTCAGCAGACCCTCAGTATAATGATTCCCTTTAATGCCCAAGAGTGCCATATGGCACAAGATGCATATTGAGGATATAAAAGCATAGTCCCCTCCAATATAACACTTGATATACCACCCTTCAACTTTTGAAACTTTTTGTCTTTTTACTGTATTGGTCAAGGTGATATCTCACAACAAGAAATGCTCTAGGAACTACAATTTAAACTATAGTTTAGTGGTATTTACCTTATATGTACAAGGCAAACGTAAAATTTCAACCTTTTTTTTTTTTATTATTTTTCACTTCAAACACTTCTCAGTATTTTTAGTCGCATCCTCCTCGCCTGTTAGTGTAGTTATAGCATACCCCTGAAAACACCTTTGAAATGATATATTATACGTGGTCTAATGGTTCATCGTTCTCATTTTAGAAAAATTTGGTATTTCCCTCAGGCAGTAAAGGAATAAGCGTTTCCGCACGAGCGGTTCTTTGCTCGCGGGAAAATATGAGGCCTTGTGTGACGCAATCTGGTAAGAGGTCTGCAAGGGGTCTAGTATTCATTATTACTGCCAAACCCCCGTCAAACTTCTCCCTGACGTTTTTCAAACCTTCCTGTGAAAAGAGAAACGCATGTCCTACACCCTGTTCAAGCAGTTTAGTTAGAATAATGGACCAGATGGTAAACTGAGCGACAGTAGCGGCAGAGCGAAAAGAGGAAGGAGGTTTTGGGTTGAGTTGGATAAAAGTGAAAACCTTGATTCTATTTTCGCTCTGCTGCCACTTTGTGCTGTTCACTATTGTGCTCTGTTTTACTGACTGAACACCTGGAACAGGCGAATTGTTTTCAAATTTTAAGTTCTTAACCAATTCAAAAGGGATATAGCTATCACCCCTGGCTTTTAAAAGCCTTTAAAGAAAAAAGCTGAAACAAGTTGGAATTTCTCCTATTGCCAGCGTAGCTGCCATTTTTGTGTGCACTTTGATATGTCGAGCCAGGAGGAGCCTTGAAAACAAGTGAACAGAAAAGGTGGTTTCTCTGACCAAACGTCCACTTCTCATAGGAAGTCGTTTGTGCGAATATTATCAATCGTTAGCGCTAGCAACAACTCCACAAACTCCTTGTGACAGAAGAGACCTTAGGTAGACCATCCTGTCAACCTACCTCCCGCCCTGACTTGAAATCGACTCACAGCCACTGAGTCTCTGAGGATGGCGCAACATGCGCTTAGCGCAAAAGAACAACAGCACAACTCTGTTGATTGTGACTGTGCTCGACGCCTGATGGACAGCAGAAAAACCGTTTTCTCTAACTTGCCAATGCAAAACATTAATTAATTGCAAGAAAACCTCATTTTTTTGGGTTAGAGCATTTATTGTAAGAGAAACTCAGTGGGACTCACGACTGATCCTGAGAAAAAAACTTATTTATCTCTCTTGTATGTTACATGCGCCGCCGTTTGTAATTTGTACACAACATATTTTATCATATGAAAATCGGACAGTTTTTGTCCTGTGCAGTAAGCCATCAAGGCTTGATATTTTGAGAAAGTTCAATTTTTTAAGAGAAGATCGAACAACGAAATAAACCTTGCAATAATTGTTTTTAAAGCGGGTGAAAAGAACGATACTTGGGTCAATGTTTGAACATTATTTGGATGACTTCAAATTTGATTCCACCAGTAGGACGGTCATTTGAAAACCAAATTTTCTCGGCTTGATAAGTTACTAACAAATTTTGGATCAATATTAGTATCTGGGCAACTGCCCACCTACACCTCCACTAACCCAACAACAGTCAATTGATAACAAGTTAGGGTTAATGTTGGATTAGGGAAGGGGTAGGTGGGCAGTTGCCCAGATACTAATATTGATCCCAAATTTTATAGACATGGTTGGCTTTGTGAGCTCCGCTTCAGTAAGATAAAATAGATATATGGGACCAAACGAAGTAAAGTTGATTGATGACAAATGGACTCTTTCCCGGAGTAAATTTAATTCTGTTTTCATATGGTTTCAGCTGGTTTGTGCAAATTTTAGTTAAAAGTGAAACTTGTCATTGATAATTTATTAAAAGAGAACAATCTGTTAGGAAGCCTTCGCTCTTTTGTTTCAATAGCCTTGACAATTGGTCATCAAACACTAAAATACGTATTTGTTTTGATAGTATGCCAAAACAGTACTAACACTTTGCGCCTTCTGTGTGCTTCTCGCTTTCAGTTCGCTAGAAAATTACTCCATCATCGAAGAAACTCAACTCTGAAAGGTAAATGGACACTTTCGTATTTTATTTTTTTTTATCATGAATGCCTGGTGCGAGTTTTGATGCGGCCTAGTTTTGCTGGTAGTTTTTCTTTAATTTTTCATCGTTTTCATCTTTTAAATGCAAAAAAAAAAAAGAAACTTCAAGGAAGTTTTCCCTTTCACAGTGACGATATTTTAGACAGGCTAAGTCTTACAAGTTTATAGTTGTGGTAAATGAAAAACGACAGGTTCTGACCTGAGAGTTTTTAAGGCGTGGTGCACACCACTCAGTTTAAGATACGGTTGTCTAAGGTAACCGTAATTTTCACGGGAAACGTGACCAAAAATTGGTTTATTATTTGGTTGAAAGCTGTACTGAGAAAAAACATTGACAGTTCTCTGGCAAAAGTAGACTGAGCTTTCCTTCCGCGTACCGTTGTTATAGACGTAAAGAAGTGGTGGTAAAATAAACTTTGAATTTCCATTTTTGAAAGAAAGAAATTAGCTTCAAGGACGTCTTTCCCATATCAGTAATGATATTTTAAAGACGGTTGGTCTTTATACTTCGCTTTTATAATTTTGAAAAATCAGAAACGATAAACTCTGGGCAAAGATTTCAAAAGCGTGATGAATAATCGTCAGTTTGAGACAGTTGTTTAAGCCGGAATCTTGACAGGAAACTTGGCTCAGAATTAATTCATTCTTTTGTGAACAGGTGGAGTTGAGAAAACATGTTCAAGTCTTTTGCTTCAAATCGACCGAGCTTCTCTTTATGTACCACTTTTCATAAACAAAAAATGACCAATACTAGAAAAAGAAGCCGGCACTTTATGGGGAACATTTAATGCCCATTTGAGATTTTATGGATTTGAAAAGGTGCGAGGTCTTCCACCCAGTTTTCTAATTAAAACGCATTGTGCTAAGAACTTTGCAAATTTCAATAACTTCAAAACATTCCCCATGTATATCGCTGGCTTGCATCTGAAATAAGGTATCCTCTTTTTCTTCACTACCAGGGTGAGTGATACCTGATATTCTGCTTGCTGCTCCAGAGTAAACTGTCATGAAGGTAATAAAACGTAAAGATGTTTTACGTATGCGATCTGAATTTAGAATGATGATCCTTTGCTCCAAGCTCACCTTCTTGAAAGTCGTCTTTCACGACTTTAAATCAATAATACGTCACCTAAATGAAGAGTTAAAAACAACAGAACAAGACAAAACACATCAAAACAAACCAAAGTCGGAAAACACACTTTGCACAATATTACGGAAGGAATTTTACAGTTGGCCTCACATTTGTCTTTAGAAAAAGCAAACATCGAGGCATGAGTGAGACATTTGGCCACAAAATGGCTGGGAATCGTTTAAGGAAGTTCGGGTGATATCTAAAAAGCTCAATACACGGACATCCGAACAAAAAATAAAGAATTCGAAGGAGTGAATATTACTGTGCTCAACTGCTGTTCTCACGTTAACCTCAAGTTATGGAAGACTCGGCTTTAATCATCAAGCTACAGGAACATGTACATTGAATAGAGATAGAAGTGGCCCATATTGTACTCAGTTTTAGGCCTGACACTTTAATCGGCTAAGCTTTGGGATTTTCTGTTAAAATCTAAAAAATTCTAAGAGCAAACGGATCGATAAGGCCATTTGTTAATGTTTTATGCAATCAAACGTGAGTTTGTGATAAGGTGGATCTGAGTCCCATGTGCTTTTATGACGTATTTTGATGTGATAACCACTTTGCAGTAAAATTAGAGGAGCCAACAAGCGTGGTTTGAAATTGTCATCACTTAACCGGAAATTAACAAATTCAGTTGACGCCTCCATCTTTCAGTAAGTGTCCAAAAATAATGTATTTATTTTAGTTACTTTTTGTTTACCAACTAAAACCTACCAAGATTACACAAATGAAATGGATGTGTGTAGGGGAGTTTATTATACTGCTTGCAGCGCCAGTGGGCAATATGAGGCGAATCCTGTGTTTTAATTGCCCACCCGAGCGGGCCCATCTTGCCCGCAGGGTATTTCCCTCTTGGATTCAGCACAAGAAAAAAAATTGCCTAGAATATACAGACAAGTTTCTTAATATTTGGACAATAACGGAGATGAAGTCGCAAAAAGCACCAAAAGACAGGTAAAACACAGTGGGCTTCCTTTCCAGTCTTTCGAAACGAATAAGTCTTGATTCTTAATAAAGCGATGATCTTTTTGTTGTATCATAAATCCTTCATTGACTAAGCTTGTTCGGTCTAACTGGCTGGATATTAGCCTCATTCTTTTTCCGTGTTATTGACCTCGACTTAGTCTCGTCCATGAAAACGCAAAAAAGGAACTCGGCCAATATCTAGCCCTCGTGACCTCACGCTTGTTTAAGAACGGATGTATATGATAAACTAATAGGATTGACGTTTTGATATTAATTTTCAAAATAATTTTATTTTCTGAAGGGATGCTTCAGCCACAAATTGTTTTCCTATTAGTGATATCATTTGGGGTACAATGCTTAGGTATGTTAACATTTTACTCTTATCGTCTACACATAATGTGTTACAGGTCTTATCAGATGCCTCAAGCTGAGAAATTTCTGAAATAAGTATGGCTAAGACATTTTACCGTTTGGTATAAATGAGCAATAGGATAATTTGGGTTTTATGACATGAGTTGATAATGTAACTTAGCCAACGTAAAGAGTTTCAAAGCTGACGTTTCGAGCGCCAGCCCTTCGTCACTTGAATCTCCTTACTTTTATCAAAAATTCTATCTAAGATTCTCCAACTCTTCAATATAAGAATAAATAAAAGTAACTTTTCAGAGGATTACTTTCCTTGAATAATTGATAATATCCGTTTACATTTCATGTGGATTTTGGTGGAACGAACCAGCTTGTAAGTGTCTCTATATTTACATAATGGTTAACGAGAACTTAGCCTGTTCCTTTTCATGAGGATATTGTGCAATAACTACCGTTATATGCAGTATCGATAATGTTCTAGTACCATCCTCATACTTAGTCAATCCAATAAAGTTATCACGCCTAGGAAAGCCAATCAGAAGGCATGGATCACCAGTGATATCAAATTAACATCATTACTGATACATGAAAAATGACTTTTCTTCACATTAGATCACATTATATTTCTTATTATTATTTAAGTCCTCTGTAAATTCTTTAGTGCGCGAAAGTGACAACTTTAATAATACAAAAAGGACCTAATTTCTCTTCATATTAATGCTATGTGACCAGAATGGTATACGTTCAAAATATCAGCTTGGGTATTTTGATGATTTACATTAATTGTTAACATTATATTTGATGAGCATGCCAGAGAATGGTGAATTCATTTTACTTTCAAAAGGTTTTTGTTTTTGTTTTTATTATTGAATCTTCTTACTTTTATTGAAATTCTATCAAGAATTACGTCAACTCTTGCATATGAAAATGAATGACATTCACTCCTCAGATGGTTACTTTCTTTTCACAATAAATACTATCCTTTTTACTTTTCATGTGGATTTTGTGAAACGAATCAGGTGGTAAGTGTCTTCATATTTAACATATTGGTTAACGAGAACTTGGCTTGTTCCTTTTCATGAGGATAAGGTGAAATAACTACTGTTATATGCAGTACAGATAAAGTTCTAATAACATCCTCATAGTTAATAAATCTTGAAAAGTTATCATGCACATGAGAGCCAATCAGAAGGGACAGATCACTAGTGATTTCAAATTAATATCATTATTGATATAAAAAAAATGAATTTTCTTCACATTATATCACATACACGTCCTCTTGATATTTTTGCTACGTGAAAGTGACTACTTAAATAATTAAAAAAGAACCTAATTGCCCTTCACATTAATGCTTTGTGGGCTGAAAGGTATTGGTTGAAAATATCAGCCTGGCTATTTTGATGGTTAGCATTTATTGTTGAAAATTCTAATATGAGTTCTCCTAACTCTTCAATCTGGCTACTTTGATGATTTGTATTTATTGTTAAGAATTATAACATAGCTAGTAAATTTGTCTAATCAAATTCAATTGCGTGAGTGTGCTTCATATTCCTATTGTGCATGCTCATGATGTCAGCAAACACATCCCTCAAGAAAAAAAATTTTCCATTGGGTTGAAAATGTTATAAAACAATTGGATCATACATCAGCTGTGTGTTTATTGAGATATGAAGCACTTGGGAAGTTTGGAGAGTACTCAAGAAGCTTGAGTTGCTCTTGGCTATGCCTCAAGCAACTCGCATGCATCTTTCATGCTCTCTAAACTTCCTGCATGCTTCATATCTCGATGAACACACGCTAATGTATGAACCAATAATAACAATAATTATTGTTAATTCTAATATGAGTTCTGTTAACTCTTCAATATGAAAATGAATGAAATTAACTGCTCAGATGATTTCTTTTATTTCACAATGAATACTATCCTTTTTACTTTTCATGTGGATTTCGTGGAATGAATCAGGTGGTAAGTGTTTTCATACATAACATATTGGTTAACGAGAACTTGGCTTATTCCTTTTCATGAGGATATGGTGAAATAACTACCTTAATATGCAGTACCGATAAAGTCTAATAACATTCTCATACTTAATCAATCCTATAAAGTTATCACGCCTATAAAGGCCAATCAGAAGGGACGGATCACAAGTGATTTCAAATTAATATCATTATTGATATTAAGAAAAAGAACTTGAAGAAGAACCTACTTTCCTTTCATATTAATGCCATCTGACCAGAATGAAATCGGTTCAAAATATCAGCCTTGTTATTTTGACAATTTACATTTACTGTTGACATGATATTTAATGAACTTCCCGGGGAATGGTGAATTCATGTTACTTTCAAAAGGTTGTTGTTGGTGGTTTTTTTTATTGAATCTCCTTACTTTGATTGAGAATTCTATCAAGGATTCTGCTTACTCCTCAATATGAAAATGGATGAAATTAAGAGAGTGTCTGTAAGAGCGGTCCGGTCGATTTTGCTTGAGACACGGATTTCGCTCATTTCTTGGGTGTTGTAAGACATTCATGTACCTATACTAAAACCACAATCCGTTTGATCGGATCTCTTTATTTTTCAGAGTTTTACGGAAATTAAATTTCACTCGAGCGAAGGCTTGTCGTGATCACTTTTCAAGACAACATTTAAGACAACTTTGGAGGACAATTTACAAAAAACTACGGAACTCAGCAAAAAATAAATACCCCAGCCATGTATTTTAACTCTATCTTATCTATCGAGGCGACTTTCGTGAACACCACGTTTCAATCAAGCAAAGAGGAAGACTTGAATGACACCTTATCGGTTCGCCTAAGTCACACACGCCAAAACCGATCAAATTCAAGGTAAATTTTTGAAAAAGTGAGGCGTTCTTAACTGATCCAACTAACATAGCTAGGAATTAGGTGCCATAGAAAAGGTAACTACAGAAAAAAACTTTGCGGCCCGACCTTTACGAAAACTTGATAACTCCGTGAACTAACATAATTTTCGGCAATCTCCGAGTTTGGCCGCCATTTTGAGGGATTTGTCAACATGAAACGTAACTGATATAAATCAAGCAGGTACATCTAAAACCGTCAGAAATACAAACGAAAGCAATTCAAATGAACTTTACTTTCAATTCAAGCGGAAAATTTTGAAATTATTTGTTAAACTTACCATTCCTACATCCCCATGCGACCATTTCTTCCAAAAATTCAAACACTACAACTAGTGTTCGAATTCCCCTCGTCGATTCGACCCTAAGAAATAACCTGTGCAACCCAAGCTTCGACTCGAGTGTAAAGTACGAATCAAATAACATAACTGCTTCATCTTCGAGGCAATATCACGCTGGTATTTTGATTTTCTGATCGACAAGAACGGTGATCAGGAAGCGATCGCCATGTTTACCTCACAAACGTGTCGCTGAGTAGCCGCTGAGTGAAAACAGTACGGCTCAGTGTGGTGAGGGGCGGGGTGTGGGGTGGGTGCGGGCAGATTATCAGATGATTTTTGGGAACATTCGAACATATGCATTAAGTATCATAATAAGCATTAGAACTCTCAGTCTTAATGCGAAGACATGCTTCGTGTTGCAGACAACTTTCGTTTTGCTTAGTATTCTTTTTTTTTCAAATAAATTTCGTTCCAAATAGGACTGGCATCAATTCATAGGTTTATAAACAAATCTTTCCCATGTAAATAAATGTGTTTAGATAATCGAGAAAACCATTGAACCTCTTGTATCGCATCAGAAGTAACGTGTCTTGTCTTTGCCCAACTCTGAGAGCGTGGAGCGGCTTCTCCATGCTCACAGGATACGCGTGACCCCACTATCTTTAAGAAAAATAAGAGACTGCTCGGAGTCTGTATTCCGTTTAACCATTTCATAAGGGTGACGCGAGTCTTTTCAATCAAGTGAAAAAGTCACAAACCCATTCTTTACCTCACGAGCGTAACCACTGACCACTAACGAATTACAATAAGCTTTTCCTTTAGCGCGGAAACTGAAATCGTATCGAGTATACGAAGTTATAGTGAGTTCCTTTAGATCTTCCTAACTTGTATCGCGTTGGAAACAAGTACAGGAAGAAGTCGTTCTTTAGCGAGACGTTCATTATGTCTCAGGAATGCTTTTTGAATAGCAAAGATGGAAAAAAACTTTGGTTCATCGCGTAGCTTAAGTGGTTTGGTACGACTGTCTGAATGCAATGATGAAGTAAAACATCATTTGATAAGCTGCCACCTGTCTAAAGAGGTCTTAAGTAAAAATGAGCTAATCTTGGCAAGGACTGGCCTATTTTACCTCGCTCAGGAGGATAAACCAATCAAAGTGCTCTGTGAGTAAACTAGTGAATTGACAGATGACTTACATGATTTACAAGATACGCGAATTACTCTCCCCACCAATTTTTTCTTACATTCTGTTAATCAAAAATTCCAGTACCTATTAAGGCTTTCTTGTTGATTATCTTAATAGTAACAGTTTCCAGGATCCAAGGGGAGCAAAAGAGAGAACAATATTTCTGTGTAGTTAGGTAAGGCAGCCTGCCGGCTTTATACTTCTTCCGGCGTGATAGCGATAATGATCACAACAATGGGTAAAAATCACCGTCCGCTAATAATGACGATTATCATAGTTAGAAACAAATCTCAGCTATAGTCCTGAAAAAAATCTCGGGGGTCCTTTGAACTATCCACTTCATCTCGTCAGAAGTGAAAAGTTGCCTACGCTCATTCTAACGTTCGTGCGATTTTACGACGAATTTTCAATTCCGGTGTGTTGCGCGCGCGACTTTTGATAGGAAAAACCTGCACGCACCATAACTTAAAAGAACGTGTCGGCTAAATGAGACAAATCTCTATCATTTTGCATACATTCTTGGGAACAGCAAAAATGACTTAGAACAAACATTCTAAGTATGGTGTTCATTCCGTGCAATGGGGTATAAATAAAAGGTTCTGGTGGAAAAGCACCTGATTTTATACCACTGAGGACAAGCAAAAAGGTCATATGGGTAACCCGGTTAAAAATATATTGATGACTCTATTCATTGATACCAGCTCTAATTTAAAGGAGAAAGTTATGAGAATAAAATAAAAGTTGTCTGTACCACGAAGCATGCCTTCACTGTTTAGACTGGGAGTCCTAAAGCTTTTTAAGCATGTATTCGAATATTTTATGACGATAAGCCCGCCACCCACCCCACCCCTCGCTATACTGTTTTCACTCAGCCGACTGGTCAGCGGTTACGTTTATAAAGTAAACATGGCGATCGCTTTCTGATCACCGTTCTTGTCGATCAGAAAATCAAAATACCAGCGTGATATTGCCTCGAAGATGAAGCAGTTATGTTATTTGATTCGTACTTCACATTCGAGTCGAAGCTTGGGTGGCACAGGTTATTTCTTACGGTGGAATCGACGAGGGGAATTCGAACACTAGTTGTAGTGTTTGAATTTTTGGAAGAAATGGTCGCATGAGGATGTAGGAATAGTAAGTTTAACGAACGATTTCAAATTTTTCCGCTTGAATTGAAAGTAAAGTTCATTTGAATTGCTTTCGTATGTATTTCTGACGGTTTTAGGTGTACCTGCTTGATTTATATCAGTTACGTTTCATGTTGACAAATCCCTCAAAATGGCGGCCAAACTCGGAGATTGCCGAAATTATGTATTAAAGTTCACGGAGTTATCAAGTTTTCGTAAAGGTCGGGCCGCAAAGTTTTTTTCTGTAGTTACCTTTTCTATGGCACCTAATTCCTAGCTATGTTAGTTGGATCAGTTAAGAACGCCTCACTTTTTCAAAAATTTACCTTGAATTTGATCGGTTTTGGCGTGTGTGACTTAGGCGAACCGATAAGGTGTCATTCAAGTCTTCCTCTTTGCTTGATTGAAACGTGATGTTCACGAAAGTCGCCTCGATAGATAAGGTAGAGTTAAAATACATGGCTGGGGTATTTATTTTTTGCTGAGTTCCGTAGTTTTTTTGTAAATTGTCCTCCAAAGTTGTCTTAAATTAAAGTCTTGAAAAGTGTCACGACAAGCCTTCGCTCGAGCGAAATTTAATTTCCGTAAAACTCTGAAAAATAAAGAGATCCGATCAAACGGATTGTGGTTTTAGTATAGGTACATGAATGTCTTACAACACCCAAGAAATGAGCGAAATCCGTGTCTCAAGCAAAATCGACCGGACCGCTCTTACAAAGACACTCTCTTAATCCCTCAGATGATTTCTTTCTTTTCACAATGAATACTATCCTTTTACTTTTCATGTGGATTTTGTGGAACGAAACAGATTGTAAGTGTCTTCATATTTTACATAATGGTTAACAAAAGCTTGGCTCTTTGCTTTTCATGAGGATATGCAGGGTTTTTGTTAGGGCCGGGACACCGGGACCTTTACTCGGCTATTTTAATTTTTGTCCCGGCTATTTTCACGCTCAGTTTGTACTAAAACTCCTGTGGAGACTATGGTCAGCCGACAATTTTAAATTTGAACGTAAATTACGGTAAAATAAATAAAATTTTGTATTATTTCTCTGCTTTTGGGTATGTTTCTTTGTGATAAATTTTGTGCACGTGCAGCTAATTTGGAGTTCGTGACTTGAGACGTTATGAAACAAAACAAACGCATTTATCGGCACTCTCAAAATTCGTCTCGGGGTATCGAATAACCTCCATTCGTAAGTAAATGTGTCAAAAATAAATAGTGTTACAAAACCTGGAAGCCTCGCGAGAAAAAAAAATGCGTATTTCCGTCGCGGTTTCTCATGGTGTTGCGACAGACAACGGCAAAAATTCAGCTTGTTCCATCGCTACAGTTCAGTCTAGCATTTGCTCTCGAGAGAAAACAGTCAAACAGCAATTCTCATCTTTGTGACAACGTTACGTGACATATCTACTTTGGCGGCCTTGCACAGTACCAAATGAAGCGGAAAATTAATCAGTACTTCATTCAGAGGTAAGCTTTTTTCTTTGTAGTTATAATGTAATTAGTTTGTATGTACAGTACCTGCCGCTTCGGCGAGATCATAATATCGATAACATTGCGTTGCTATATTTAGTCTGACGTTGCTTTAAATTACCCGCAAGGGTTTCTAATTTGCCTTAAGCTTTTACCTTTCTTGGTCTAACAAGTTAAGATGGGCATGGTATGTTCTGTTGTTCTCCAGTTGTTTTTCATTCAACACCATTTTAATATATTCACGTGTGTAAAATTTAGAAATCAAGCATCAAGAGTGAGCTAAATGTCGACGCGTATGTTGCTGCTCTCCAGCTTGAATGCGATGAGAAAAGCCACAACATGGAAGATTCTGACTATGAATCAGACTATTTCTCTGATTAGCTATAAAGTATCAAGTATAGATAATTCATTGCTCTGAGCCAAAAAATGATTATTTTAAAAGAAGAAATAAATTATCAAGGAAACTTTTTTTACTTGTGAATTTAAAACAAGAAAACACCAGTTCTTGACATATGAAGAGCATCCTGACTGCAGAAAGATACATTATGGATTATTGAAGCTGAAAAGTATGTGTTTTATATAGGAGTATCATAGATTTACACCATGTGAACTTTACAACTTTGAAAATAAATATTAAAATTGTGAAAAAGCCAAAGTTGTCATATATTTCTTAAGCATTTTGGTATGTAATCCGTACTACAAGTTGCATGTTTCATAGTAACAAATGCCATATTATATCAGCCAATATAAGACCAGAAAGTGTGCAAAAGTAGCCTCAAATGCACCCATTTGGGCCTAAAATTTTCAAATTTTCCCTACGTGACAAGAAATGGCGGCAGAGCCGCCATTTTGGTCCCTCTTACTTTGGAAAAGGTCCCTGTTACTAAAAATCTTAACAAAAACCCTGGATATGGTGCAATAAGAACCGTTATTTGCAGTATTGATAAAGTTCTAATAACATCCTCATAGTTAATCAGTCCTATAAAGTTCATCACGCCCATGAAAGCCGATCAAAAGGGACGGATCATTAGTGATTTAAAAATACTATCATTATTGATATAAGAAAAATGACTTTTCTTCACGTTGTATTTATTATTATCATTTAAGTCATCTATATATTCTTTAGTGCATGAAAATAACTACTTAGACAACACAAAAATAACCTGACTTCTTTTCATATTAGTGCTAGAATGCAATTGGTTAAAAAAAAATCGGCCTGGCTATTCTGATGATTTACAATTTGATTGTTGACATGATATTTAATGAGCACCCCGGAGAATGGTGAATTCATTTTACTTTCATAGATTGTTGTTGTTGTTGTTTTTTTAATTGAATCTCCTTACTTTAATTGAGAATTCTATCAAGGATTTTGGTAACTCTTCAGTATGAGAACGAATAAAATTAATCCCTAGAATAATTTCTTTTCAAAATTAATACTATCCTTTTACTTTTTATGTGTATTTTGTGGAACATATCAGTTGGTAAGTGTCTTCACACTTTACATAATGGTTGATGAGAATGTGACTTGTTCCTTTTCATGAGGATATGGTGCAGTAACTACCGTAACATGCAGTAATGATTAAGTTCTAATCACATCCTCATAATTAATCTATGTTATGATGTTTGTCATGCCCACGAGAGTCAATCAGATGGCATGGATCACCAGTGATTTCAAATTAACATCATTATTGATATAAGAAAAATGACCTTTTCTTTACATTTTATCACATGATATTTATTATTATCATTTAAGTTCTCTATATACTCTTTGGTGTACAAAAAGTGACCACTTTAATAATACAAAAATAACCTGATTTCCTTTCATATTAATGGTATGTTACCAGAATGGAATCAGTTCAAAATATCAGCCTGGCTATTTTGATGATTTACATTAATTGTTGACATGATATTAAATGAGCATCCTGGAGAATGGGGAATTTGTTTTACTTTCAAAAGGTTGTTTTGCAATTGAATCTCATTACTTTTATTGAGAATTCTATCAAGGATTCTGCCAACTGTTTATTATGAGAATGAATAAAATTTACTTTTCAGATGATTACTTTCTTTTCACAATTGGTACCATCCTTTTACTTTTCATGAGAATTTTGTAGAATGAATCAGCTTGTAAGCATCTTCATACTTTACATAATGATTAACAAGAGCTTGGCTTGTTCCTTTTCATGAGGATATGGTGCAATAAGTGCCGTTATTTGCAGTATCGATAAAGTCTTAACATCCTCATAATTCATCAATCCTATAAAGTTATCACCCTCATGAGAGCCGATCAGAAGGGCTGGATCACCAGTGATTTCAAAATACTATCATTATTGATATAAGAAAAATGACTTTTCTTCACACTATATCACATTATAATTATTCCGTCGTTTAAGTCCTCTCTATATTTTTTGCTGTGCAAAAAAGACTACTTTCATAGTACAAAAAGAAACTAATTTCCTTTCATATTGATGCTATCTGACCAGAATGGGATTGGAACAAAAAACTCAGCATAGCTATTTTGATCATTTACATCAATTGTCACCATGATATTTTATGGGTAGCTAGGAGAAAAATGGTTTTTTTTTTCAATTGAATCTCGTTACTTTTATCAAGAATTCTATTGAGGGTCTCGGTAACTACTATTAATAAGATTATTACTTTCATTTAATAATTAATACTATCCTTTTGCTTGTCATGTGGATTTTGTGGAACAAATCAGCTGGTAAGTGTCTTCATACTTTACATAATAGTTGATGAGAATGTGGCTTGTTCCTTTTTACGAGGATTTGGTGAAATTTCCGAACAATTGTCTGTTTATATTAAAGTTCATTATTAAATTGTCTGCTTGTTTTACTGAAAAAATTTTGAATTACAAAAAGAGGCTTTTGAATTGTCTTTACTTGTATCACAATCATCATTCTTCAACCTTTCACACCCTAACATCAGTATGCGTAGTCTCCATAGCACACAAGTGAGCGTGGAAAATACCAGCCATCTGTTACCATGGTTATAACTCATGAATTCTTATTGTTATTTTAATTTGATACAGTCAAAAAATTGAATGAATGGGCAATGTTTCATGCATGTAATTTGCAATATTGGTGGGCAGTTCTTCTAATTAGAGTCACTTTAACTTAATAATCAATTGAAGTTATGATGTACATATAGTTAATGGTGGCTGGTCATCCTGGGAGTCATGGGAGAGGTGCAGCCTAATTTTGCGGTGGTGGATCGCAAAGCCAAGAGCGCAGTTGTACAAATGTCAATTTACATATTTCTATAGATATCAATGTTTAGTAGTTGCAAGGTTTTTACCATATGCTGCTATTTAGATTTGGTAAAGTTCGGTTCATACCTTATCTTCATATGCTTCGTTCAAAAGGTGGAATGAATCAGCATGATATACGCATGCAATTTGCAATATCAGTGTAGAGATATCAATGTTTAGTAGTTGCAAGGTTTCTACCATATGCTGGTATTAAGATTCTGTAAAGTTTCTTTCATGCCCTATTCGTATTTGAAACGGTCAAAATGTTGAATGAATTAGCAATATATATACATGCAATTTTCAGTATTGGTAGGCAGTTCTTCTATTTAGAGTCACTTTAACTCATCAATCAATTAAATTTCTGATATAAATATAGTTGATGGTGGCTGGTCATCCTGGGGGTCATGGGGGAGGTGCAGCCTAACTTGTGGTGGTGGATCGCAGTACCGAATGCGCAGTTGTACAAATCCTTCCCCAAGCTGGGGCGGAAGGAGTTGCTGTGGACGAAGGAATATGAGCCAATCTTGCAATGCTAATCATTGTCCAGGTGAGAGTGTGTAATTAGTGTTAAACCAACAATCTTTTATTATTTTGATTATTAATTTTGCTGGTTCAAGGTGCTCCACGCACCTTTAAGTTAATTTATGTGGTTTTACAAATATCAATTTTTTAATAGTTGTGAGGTTTTTACCATAGGCTGATATTTAGATTTGGTAAAGTTCCGTTCATGCTTTATCCTTATTTGCTTTGTTCAAAAGGTTGAATGAATCAGCATTATATACGCATGCAGTTTGCAAAATCGATGTTTAGTAGCTGTAAGGTTTCTACCATATGCTGGTATTTAGCTTCTGTAAAGTTTCTTTCATGCCTCATTCTTATTTGAATCAGTCAAAATGTTGAATGAATTAGCAATATAAATGCTTGCACAATAGGGTGGAAGGTAGTGCCAAGAACGTTCTCTTATGTACCAATCTTGCAACACTTATTTTTGTCCAGATAACAGTCTGTAATTGGTGCTACCATACAGTGGAAAGTTTTGAGTTTTACAAAAAGGAAACGAGACACTAAAAATTACCAAAACTTTTATTACAATTAAAAAAGGGTTTAAAGTTTTTTTTATATTTTTTCCTCCTTGAATTTAAATGAAAGTTTCAAGCATTTAAAGAAAGCGACAAAACTTTTGAGTTTGTAAAACATGTTTCGACAGAAACTTCTGTCATCTTCAGTTAATTACTGTACAAAGCGTTGGAAGTTGAGTCATACAGTAAGTAGAACAATGCTACTTAAGATGAATAGTGACAACAAGAAAAGAGGTAAAGCATGAAAGTGTGAGAATTAAAAGGATAGTTTTAGATTTAGATGGTGTAATTGTTGATTCAAGGATGGTTGTGCTCTTTGACCATGAATAGCCTCTTTTATCTTAAGCTGAAAGCCGGTAGCGGCGTGATCTAAAACATGGAAGTTATCTGCTGAACACAAAGCGCGACAATGTGGAGAATCTTTCAGATGATTGAAAATGTGAGAGGCCCTGTCACTGACTAAGTGACAGGGACAGGGTCTTTCACACCAAACAAGTTACCAATTTTGAAGGAAGAGAAAACCAGTTTAATATCCAAGTAATTGTAATAGCGCTTAATAAAATGGCAGACCTTTTTTTGAGTGATAGCAGAAAAGTGGCCCATGTAGGGTAGCTTAAAGTAAAATGTAGGTGAAGTGGTGGGAAGGGAACCCCAGGGGATGATGATTGCTTTGGGTCGCAGTGATGTAACGGTTTATAATCTTCTCGATTAAATGAGCAGGGAAAAGATTCTTTTTTAGAATATCAGTAAGTTTGTTAATGTCCTCGTGAAACCCTAACCAGGTGTTATTAATCTTGTAAGCCCTATCAACGAGTGTCTTAATGAGACCCACTTTGTAAGAGTAAGAGGTGAAGCTGAAATAATTAGTTAGTAACCCAGTGAAAGTTTTCTTGCGGTAAACCCTAGTTAGAGATGAATTGAATGGTTGTCAATCATGACATCTAAAAAGGGTAATTTGTGATTAACCTGCTTTTACATAGTGAACTTGATGAAAGATGACAGAAGTTTCTGTTGAAACATGTTTTACAGACTTAAAAGTTTTGTTGCTTTCTTTAAATTCTAGACTTGCCTGCTAATATCAAGACCCTTTGGAAAGTTTCAAGCGAAGTAAAAAATAATAATTTCTGAAAATAAACTGATCACAATTGCTTCTCCCAAAGGCAAAGTTTTTAAGTTGTTTCTCAATTGCTTGTTCTTGAAACATTTTTAGTCAATGGTGGTTGGAATGAGTGGAGTCCCTGGAGTATCTGCACTAAAACAGTCAGTGGCATACAGATAAGGTTTAGAGAATGTTCCAATCCAGAACCAGCATATGGCGGGGAACACTGTAATGGGAGCAGAGCACTTGTAAGGGAATGCAACAAAACGTCCAGCTGCCACGAAGGTAACATACAGATGGTAAAATCAGTACGTGTGAATTTTAATTTCATAGGATAACATTTATTGAAATACAGACATCATGGGTGGTCCGAGGTCTAATCATAGTTGAACCCCATGTTAAAAAGGCTAAGTCCTTGACCTTGTCCAAAATTAGCATTAACATTGCATCGCAGCTTGAATAAAGTTATGATCATTATAATTCTCACACTCATTACTATCATCAGGATCATCATCGTTATCGTGATTATTATCATCCGATCCCACTCATTATTATTGCAAATGTTTATGTTATTTTAGTATCGTTCTCCATTTTAGTGCCAAATTTCTTGTTCTTGATAAAATAGTATGGGATGTCTGATGCAAGCAGTATTATAAATTTTTTTATTGACTGCTCCTGAAAGAAACCATTCAACTTTGGGCTGATGATTACATTTCTAACACACCAAGAATTGATATACATATGAAACTAAGTACCTGTTTGGGGGAATCATCAGCACAATAATTATAATTTGTATAATCTTGAAGAGGGCCTCTCAAGGTAAACGTATACTTTTGTGTGATTTTTTTCCATTAGTATTTCCACTGCGCTTTAAAACGGAGAGAAACTCATCAGTTGGTACAATGGAAATCTACTCAGACAGCAGCTGGAAAAAGCTTTGCACCAGTACCTGGAATGTAGTTGAAGAAGATTTGACGTGCATGGTAATGGGATACTCTAACAGCGATGATTATGGTAGATGGTATAAAAAAAAGTGGAAATGTATCAGAGACATCTACTAATTTCAATTGCACCACCACTTTGACTAAATGTGAAGAAAGCTTCGCAAACAAATCGCAGTTCTGCGAAGGTATCAATCAATTATGCATTTTAGACTCAGTTGTCATATCTGTTTCAGTCTTCTCTTTTGTACATTTTATTCTGGGTACTCTTATAGACTTTATGATAATTCGAGCGGTAGACCTCGCCTAAACATCGTTTCTTGCTCTGATGATTGATTATGTGCTAATTCTTTCTCGAAGATTGCTTTTTACAAAAAACTTTGACATATATTAATAAATTAGGTTGTTTTCTAGGATTAATTTAAATTGTAGTTGAAGGTATTAAAAAAGGGCCAAAAATTATACCTGAACAGCTGCTCATCAAATAATGCTGGTGAGATTGGTTTTTTTGTTTTTTTCATTTGCTGAGGTTAAAAAAATCTTTGATATTTTTTAAGGGTCTTTAATTTTTTTCCGATAGACATTTCTGTAAAGTTACTTGATATGTTCCAATCATTTGTTGTTTTTAGCCGTTAGAAAAGGACTTTCATGTGGTTATTCAAATGTATGACATTAAAATGCACTGTCTGATTTGTAGATTGAAGTTAGTAACCCAAAAGGTAATTGCCTCCTACGACATGTATATTATGTGTGTATAACTAAGCCAATGTGTTTTAACTTTTTTACTTGTTTTTTTATTCAAAGTTCGACCAGTGGTGAGTGTTTCAGGGTCAAGCAATCTAATCAGAGAAGGAGACACTGTGACTTTGATTTGTAAAATCATTCAAGGTCGGCCCAAGCCACAGATAACCTGGCTGAAGAATAACTTATCTAAAGGACACAGTCTGTCTCTCTCTTTTAATAACATAACAAAGGAAGAAGCAGGTCTGTACACCTGTGAAGCAAAAAATCGTGGAGGAATTTCCGCTGAAAATATCTATATTTCTATTCACGGTAAGTTTTCAGGTCTATAATTGCATTTTAAATCATTCAGTCGTGTAAGCTGCGGTCGGAGGGACTCTGGACTAATTGCTGTGTCTTCTTGAGTGACGAAATCCCTTCATCTAGTTGGAGGGTTTTCCTCTTGAAATCTCTTTCTTTTTTTAATATTAACTTTAAAATTTCAAACTGCATGTCTATATTACACATAAAAACTACTGGTTAGCTGAGCAATATCATTTCTGTAATATCCTCGAGGATGACAGTCTTCACTTGCATGGTGCCTGACTCTCTACACCGATGTATTATTGAACTGTTAAGGAAAATGAACGATTTATAAGTGGTAGTAATTAATTTCTTTTGCTTGATTCTTGAGCGAGGAATCGCTCGTGGTTTCCTATTATTCACAAGTCGGACTCGAAGAGTCTGCCACGACAATATTTGTACTGTACCTCCCTGTATAGATTATGTCATTAAATTTTGTTAACTTTTGAATTTCAAATTCCAAATGGAAATGATACGCTTGTATTACTGGTTAGCCGTACAACCGGCAATATATAATGCCTTCCTCTTCTGAGTTTATCTCCCGTGCAAATGAATAAAATATAAGTCAGAGATGGTGATTAGTCTAAAGGTCGATCAAAAATAACCGAGAGGTTGTTAAGACTGGTTTTTGTACCGTAACCGTTTCGAGATTGATTTTCGAAAATAACTCTGGAAATTGTGTAAGAAACTAAAGCCAATGTGAGCAACTACTTGGTTGGGTTTAACGTAGCCGGGGAAAATGATGAACTCTTGGAAAGAAAATTGTTGTGCGCGCATGTGAAATTCACCAATTGTTTAGGGTGACTCCTTGATGTGATCGCTTTGCAACATTTTTTTAATAATCACTCTGCTCATTTTGATCAGGCAACACCCTAGAACCTTATGACAAATACTTTTTTGAAGCCAGCTTTCACCTAAATTAGCACTATTTACCCTACAATTTCCGTTCAGAGGGTTTCTTTTGGATTCTTTCGTATCCATGATGATTACATTACTAAGGTATTATAAGTGAAGCTGTTTTAGACTAAATTTCTCTTTCTCAACACAGAAAAACCCACTGCCAAAGTAAGTCCAAAACCATATCCAACGCTCCCTCAAGGTGATAAGCTTAGATTAACTTGCAGTGTCAACGAAGCAACAGTACATATCACTTGGAAAAAAGATGGAGACCCAACAATAGAAACGGCAGTCATTGATACGCAATTGTGTGAGAAGACAAGTTATCTGGTTATTGCAGAGATTGTGAAGGACGACAGTGGTGAATATTCCTGTGAAGCTCGCAACAGACTAGGAGATGTGGCCCGCTCGACTGTGATGATAATAGTAAAACGTAAGCTATTATTATTGCTATTATTATTGTAGTATCCATCAGTAACCATTAAATGTCATTCGTTTTTAATGAAACTGCTCCTTTTTCTATCCTTTTTTTTAAAGAACTGTAAATCAGAATTTACAATATGGGTCCTCTGGCTTTTTAGAAGCAGTAGCACCACCTTTTAGAGACCCAACCAATTTGTTGCAATATCACCATGATTGTTTGTTTTCTGTTCGGTTGTTGCCATTGGTCTACATTCAGTTTACAATAATTGAAAGTCATTTCTTAATTCGAAACAAGATGTGAATGGCGTAGCTCATCTACACATAGTTCTGACTTACCTTTTCATAAGGTGATGAGCAGGGGAAAATCTAGCTTAAAGTAGTACATCATCATGAGAAGTTGCAATTACTAAAATTTAGAAGGTGAGATCGTCACTTCAATTTGCAATGTCGGATGTTTCCTGCACTTTTAATGAATTAGAACTTGCATCTTGCGCTCGGATTGATGGGAGGTCAAATTTCCCAGGTAAATGGCAAGGAGAGGGCAAAGGGTTTTTATTCTTGTGTCAACCAAGTAAGTAACGTATTGATAGCGCCAGAATGAAAATTCCTAAAGGTTGCTGGTCGTCACGATCATTCATTTGTTTGCAGTGTTTGCATTCAAGATCTAGATACCAATGTACATGTGATAATAATCCCATCGTAACTCTTTTTAATTTTTCTTTATAGTTCCACCACATTTAAATCCTAAACTCAAGAATCTTTCAGTTCCACTGAACTCCACATTTGAAACAGACTGTTTTAAAAAGGGTGATCTTCCAGTATCTGTCAACTGGACCAAGGATGGAGAAGCTCTTGGTAACAACAATACGTTAGTTATTAAGCGCGTGACTTTTGATGATGGAGGTTTCTATCGATGTGCTGCTGAAAATCTGGTTGGAAAAGTTAACATCTCCTCCTGGATCGATGTTACTGGTAAATCAAAAACTTTTTATGAAGATTTACAAACGGCGCTTGGTTAGTTCACGTTGTAGCGCGCTTTATTGCCGTGCGATACTTCAAACCCTTGACCGGACCAACACAGGTTCTAAAATAGACGAGGAGAATGTGTTGCCTCTGCTTTGCCGTCGGCAAATGGATAGGCATTCTAGTTTCTTGTATAAGGAGGATAAACCGTATGCCCTGTCTCCTGCATCTTCTTTGCACCGGTTAGCAGGGAATTTAACGAACCCACACACTTCTCGCCAAGAGTAAGGAACGTAGCTCTCGGTGTCGAGGTCTGGCCTTGTCATCGTTTATACAGGCCTCCATTTTAAGCAGCTTTGAGTTAAACTGTGCCAAGCTGGCTAAATATCCCATGTTCATACATAAATACATGCACATCCATTTTACTTTGGCATTTTCATCTTTTATTAACATTTATGAAGCTGAACTTAACTTCAAAGGAAACGATAGCAGCTTTTTGAAGATACTTTTGTTTATGTTGGACATTCAAATAGGATTTCCACAAGCCGAGTTTATTCATTTGTTTATGAATTTGTCTTTGATTTGGATACGTCATTCACATTGACATATTTATAAGAAATGGAAAATTACCTTCTGCACTTGAGTTTAAAATAATATTTTTATGTTAGCAATATCCGCTAGCTATTCCCATGTACAGTGTGCAGGTGATTCTTTTACTTCAGGAAGTTCATGTAGTTAGAAGCCTCCCCAATTTGCTCTTACATCTAATTACTGCCAGATTACTTGAGGTTATTCGTTTGTATCTTGAGAACCTTTGTTAAACATTAGTGGTGCTCTTTTTATTTTCAGTGTCTCCTCAGATTTTATCCTCTCCGGTAAACCAATCTGTTTACGATGGAGATCCAGTCAACTTCACTTGCAGTGCCACAGGTGTTCCAACACCAAAATTAACCTGGACATTTGTTGGTGGTAAACTTCCACTGGGTATTAGTCAGAACAATTTTGAGGGAGACTCATTCGTGGAATCAGTCCTGGAAATGCGGAGAGCGACAAAGAAAATGGACGGAACATACAAGTGTACAGCAGAAAACAAAGCAAATAGAACAAGTTATTCAACAACACTTCAAGTATTTGGTAGGTTCGATAATTTTAATGATTATGATGATAATAATAATAATACTGATAGGGATGATAATGATTGTAATAGTGATAACAATAATAGTAATCTTAATTTTAATAGCAATTAAGGTAATGATGGTGATGGATCCACCCCAACAATAATAATCAACGATACCTTCATCGCAAAATATGAGGTGGAAATGGTGGCTAGTGACTAAAGGTTGTCCAAAAAGAGCTGAAGAATTTTAAGAATGAGATGGAGTCGATACCCCTGGAATTTCACTAATACGATTGAGTCAAAGAGTGGAAATACAAACTTGAGTGTAACGTACCTGGGAAAATACCGTAATGAATTGTGGGAAAGATAATCGTTGCGTATGCACCATCTACCAGTTGTTTAAGATGACTCTTCCATATAATCACTTTGTGAAATTTTGTTATGGTCACTCTGATCATTTTCCTTTAGACGATTTGACTACTGCAATGACTTGTAGCTCTGCATGGGGCAATATGTCTTAATAATAAAAAAGAAAGGGCCGGGTCTCGGTTTACTTAGAGGCATCTTGGAAATTTGGTTGAATAGGGCTCAAGACCCTTTGGAAAAGACTCAGAAACATTTTGGACAAGTAATTCAAACCCTTCTTAAAACCCCTTTGAAGTCAAGTTTCACTCAAATAGGGGACGTTATACCCTGCATGTACCATTTGGAGGGTTAATTTCGGACCACTTAGTTTCTATGATAATTACCTTACTAAGGTATTGAGTGAAGTTTGCTTTTATAATAATTAAGTTATGCATACATTATATCTTCCTCAACACAGAGAAACCCACAGCCAAATTAAGTCCAAAACCATATCCAACGCTCCCTCAAGGTGATAAGCTTAGATTAACTTGCAGCGTCAACGAAGCAACAGTAAATGTCACTTGGAAAAAAGATGGAGACCCAACAAAAGAAACGGCAGTCATTGATACGCAATTGTATGAGAAGACAAGTTATCTGGTTATTGCAGAGGTTGTGAAGGACGATAGTGGTGAATATTCCTGTGAAGCTCGTAACAGACCAGGAGATGTGGCCCGCTCGACCGTGATAATAATAGTAAAACGTAAGCTATTATTATTGCTATTATTATGGTAGTGTCCATCAGTAACCATTAAATGTCATTCGTTTTTAATGAAACTGCTCCTTTTTCTATCCTTTTTTTTTAAAGAACTGTAAATCAGAATTTACGATATGGGTCCTCTGGCTTTTTAGAAGCAGTAGCACCACCTTTTAGAGACCCAACCAATTTGTTGCAATATCACCACGATGGTTTGTTTTCTATTCGGCTGTTGCCATTGGTGTACATTCAGTTTACAATAATTGAAAGTCATTTCTTAATTCGAAACAAGATGTGAATGGCGTAGCTCATCTACACATAGTTCTGACTTACCTTTCCATAAGGTGATGAGCAGGGGAAAACCTAGCTTAAAGTAGTACATCATCCTGGGAAGTTGCAATTACTAAAATTTAGAAGGTGAGATCGTCACTTCAATTTGCAATGTCGGATGTTTCCTGCACTTTATGAATTAGAACTTGCATCTTGCGCTCGGATTGATGGGAGGTCAAATTTCCCAGGTAAATGGCAAGGAGAGGGCAAAGGGTTTTTATTCTTGTGTCAACCAAGTAAGTAACGTATTGATAGCGCCAGAATGAAAATTCCTAAAGGTTGCTGGTCGTCACGATCATTCATTTGTTTGCAGTGTTTGCATTCAAGATCTAGATACCAATGTACATGTGATAATAATCCCATCGTAACTCTTTTTAATTTTTCTTTATAGTTCCACCACATTTAAATCCTAAACTCAAGAATCTTTCAGTTCCTCTGAACTCCACATTTGAAACAGACTGTTTTAAAAAGGGTGATCTTCCAGTATCTGTCAACTGGACCAAGGATGGAGAAGCTCTTGGTAACAACAATACGTTAGTTATTAAGCGCGTGACTTTTGATGATGGAGGTTTCTATCGATGTGCTGCTGAAAATCTGGTTGGAAAAGTTAACATCTCCTTCTGGATCGATGTTATTGGTAAATCAAAAACTTTTTATGAAGATTTACAAACGGCGCTTGGTTAGTTCACGTTGTAGCGCGCTTTATTGCCGTGCGATACTTCAAACCCTTGACCGGACCAACACAAGGTCTTAAATAGACGAGGAGAATGTGTTGCCTCTGCTTTGCCATCGGCAGATGGATAGGCATTCTAGTTTCTTGTATAAGGAGGATAAACCGTATGCCCTGTCTCTTGCATCTTCTTTGCACTGGATAGCAGGGAATTTAACGAACCCACACACTTCTCGCCAAGATTAAGGAACGTAGCTCCCGGTGTCGAGGTCTGGCCTTGTCATCGTTTATAGAGGCCTCCATTTTAAGCAGCTTTGAGCTGAACTGTGCCGACTGGCTAAATATCCCATGTTCATACATAAATATATGCATATTCCATTTTATTTTGGCACTTTGGCATTTTGATCTTTTATCAACGTAAGCTGAACTCAACTTAAGTGGAAAATATAGCAGCTTTTGAAGATGCTTTTGTTTATGTTTAACATTTACATAGGATTTCCACAAGCTGAGTTTATCCATTTGTTTATAAATTTGTCTTTGATTTGGATACGTCATTCATATTGATATATTTATAGGAAATGGAAAATTATCTTTTGCACTTGAGTATAAATTAATCTTTTTATCTGCTAACTATTCCCTGTACAGTGTGCAGGTGACTCTTTTACTTCAGGAAGTTCATGTAGTTAGAAGCCTCCCCAATTTGCTCTTACATCTAATTACTGCCAGATTACTTGTGGTTATTCGTTTGTATCTTGAGAACCTTTGTTAAACATTAGTGGTGCTCTTTTTATTTTCAGTGTCTCCTCAGATTTTATTGTCTCAGGTAAACCAATCTGTTATCGATGGAGATCCAGTCAACTTCACTTGCCGTGCCACAGGTGTTCCAACACCAAAACTGATCTGGACATTTGTTGGTGGTAAACTTCCACTGGGTATTAATCAAAACAATTTTGAGGGAGACTCATTCGTGGAATCAGTCCTGGAAATGCGGAGAGCGACAAAGAAAATGGACGGAACATACAAGTGTACAGCAGAAAACAAAGCAAATAGAACAAGTTATTCCACAACACTTCAAGTATTTGGTAGGTCCGATAATTTTAATGATTATGATGGTAATTATAATAATACTGATAGGGATACTAATGATTGTAATAGTGATAACAATAATAGTAATCTTAATTTTAATAGCAATTAAGGTAATGATGGTGATGGATCCACCCCAACAATAATAATCAACGATACCTTCATCGCAAAATATGCGGTGGAAATGGTGGCTAGTGACTAAAGGTTTCCCAAAAAGAGCTGAAAAATTGTTAAGACTGAGATGGAGTCTCGATACCCCTGGAATTTCACCTAGACGATTAAGGCAAAGAATGCAAATACAAACTTGAGTGTAACGTACCTGGGAAAAATACCGTAATGAATTGTGGGAAAGATAATCGTCGCGTATGCACCATCTACCAGTTGTTTAAGATGACTCTTCCATACAATCACTTTGCAACATTTTTTTATGGTCACTCTGATCATTTTCCTTTAGACGATTTGACTACTGCAATGACTTGTAGCTTTGTATGGGGCAATATGTCTTAATGATAAAAACGAAAGGGCCGGGTCCCGGTTTACTTAGAGGCATCTTGGAAATTTGGTTGAATGGGGTGCGAGACCATTTGGAAAAGACTCAGAAACATTTTGGACAAGTAATTCAAACCCTCCTTGAAACCCCCTTGAAGCCAAGTTTCATTCAAATGGGCACGTTATACCTTGCATGTACCATTTGGAGGGTTAATTTCGAACCACTTAGTTTCTATGATAATTACCTTACTACGGTATTTCTAGTGTTTTTTTCTTTTTCATGATAACCAAGTTATGTATACATTATCTCTTTCTCTACACAGGAAAACCCACCGCCAAACTAAGTCCTAAACCATATCCAACGCTCACTCAAGGTGATAAGCTTAGATTGACTTGCAGCGTCAACGAAGCAACAGTAAATATCACTTGGAAAAAAGATGGAGACCCAACAAAAGAAACAGCAGTCATTGATATGCAATTGGATGAGACAACAAGTTATCTGGTTGTTGCAAAGGTTGTAGAGGAGGACAGTGGTGAATATTCCTGTGAAGCTCGTAACAGACTAGGAAATGTGGGCTGCTCCACTGTGGTGATAAAAGTCAAGTATAAGCTGGCATTATTATTGTTTTTGTTTGTTTCTGTTGTTGTTTTTTGTGTGTGAATGTGTGTGTGTTGGGAATAAGTCTGACATTAAAATACGGGTCCCCTGGCCTGTAAGATGCCGTAGAACCTCCTTTCAGATACCCAAATAATTATCATCATTATTTTTTGTTTTCTATTCGGCGAAAGGAATTGCACTACATCCATTGTACAAAAAGGCAGGTTATTTCTCAATTCAAAACAAGATTCTAGCTAGGTCTTCTCCTTATAGCTTTAATTCACCTTTCTTTGAATCTCTTTCATAAAATGGTAGCCATTTCTAATGAGCCAGCGAAGCTCTAGCGAAAAATAGTATCCAGAGGGGCTGGGTAATACTGAGTAACAACCTTTCCCTTATGATCACATCTACTACCTTTTTTATTTGGTTGAGAACCATGTGTTTAACTTACACCAACAGCTGTGATTCCACTCCTGGTGTGGTATTATATTGTTGGATCAATGGCTGCTGCTATTGTTATTTTGCTCATAGGCTACTTCAACTTGCTACGTCGAAAGACAGGTAAAGCTCATTCTTCATATCTTGTTTCGGGAAATTTTTCCAGAGAATAACACGTTGTGTGAGAAGCAAAAATTGGACCAGTTTGTGTTTACTTTTACTTCACCTCATATTCCAATTGTTCTCCTCAAGTTCGCTATTAGACAGGTATTAATATCATCTCGGTTTGCAGGAAAAAGACCTTTGAGGCACTATAGGCATGTTTCTACTGTTTCTAATTTATAATTTCCTATTAATCATTCTTTTTTAAATACTTCCTTCTTTTATTTCTATTTTTATTTATTTATTATTATTTTTATTTAAATATTCAAGTTAAGGCAGAACTTTTTTCCCTTTTTATTTCTTTCTTTGATTTGCCATTTGTACCTGCAGCAGCTGCTACGGCTCTGTAAGTCAATTAGTTTGCCTTTTATTTACTGAATTGAAATGGTTTTGGAAAAAAAATGAAGGTGGGGTTTAAATCTTACTGTCATGTCAGCCATTCCATTTGGAAAGTTAACTTGAATTTAAATTTACAAGTTATTCTACAATTTTAGTTTTTGTGCACAAGAAAATGTTGTTTTGTCATCTCTAGGGTGATTATCTTTCCATAAGTTGAAGAAATAAATCAAAGAATTTAGAAACTCAGAACTTTTCATTAACATTTCTTTTCATTTCTTGATCACGTATACTTTGATTTATCAATAGAAACTGTAATTTTCGTAATATTTAGTTCTAATCAAGGGGAGGCAATCGAGGTGGAGTATGTAGAGGTGGATGAATGGGAGATTGAAGTGAACCGTGTCCTGCTTCAAGATGTCATTGGGCGAGGGGCATTTGGAGCAGTGTGGAGAGCTCTTCTTAGTTCTCCAAATGGGAGACCTGGAAATCGCACAGTTGCTGCTAAATGCTTCACACGTAAGACCCAGCGTGCTATCTTTCCTCAGAACACGTAGATGGGTACTTAGCATTTCTTGCCAAGGGTGACCTGCTTTGCACTTTCCAGTGATTATTTATCTCAGGTCGACTTAGGCGCTTTGAGAGATTCATGCAAAGTTACTTTCAATAACAAAAGCAACAATGAAACAATAGAGGCATCAATAGCAATAAACAAATTTGAAGATGGTAAGCACGTGCCACAATAGTGAGACAAAGAAAATATGTATTCCTCTAAAGGATTCGCTTGCCAACCGGTTCCATTTTGGTGGGAGCTCCACCAATTAGGCTTCAGAGATTTTCTGAGATGTTAGGTCTAAATCCTTACCCGAAGTTTTCGCTTCTTTTAAAAGCACGAGAAAATTCGTCACTAGGTTTTTTTCCTGGCTATAAAGTATGTCCTTTCTATTCTAGCCACCGCAGGGGAGGAAGGAAGAAAATGTTTGATGAGAGAGATCGAGCTGGGAAAAATTCTCGGTAAAAGCAATCACCCAAACATAGTGAAATTCATTGGCTGTGTCACTAGACAAGGTACATACTAAGTTTGAGGCATCATTCTTATTATATGCAATAACATTCCAACTGAGTATGAGATTGTTAGCTTATTTGTTTGTTTGTTTGTTTGTTTGTTTGTATTGATTCGTTCCTTCTTTTCGTTATGTTAAGTTCATCCAATCCTGATCATGGAACATTTGCCATGTGGTGACCTGCTTGGTTACATGAGAAAATGCCGGGGAATTAATGATCGGTATTATCTTGGAGAAGGAAGGCCTCAAGTTTTGAACAACTATGACCTTGTGCTATTTGCCAAACAAATCGCCGCTGGTATGGTATTCCTTGGATCAAGGGGGGTAAGTAACTAAAATTCTTCTACATTCAATTTTACCGCAGAAATATCTGTAAGGGATTGTTACACCTTTTGAGTTGCTTGAATATATATATATCTAAATTATATGAATTTTTTGGAGGCAGGTTTCATATTCTCAATATTTCATCAGGCTAAGAGTTCCTTTGGTATTGTCGGTGGGTCACCAGATGTCGCAGTTATTTTGGTCTGTAATGAACACCCTAGGAACAATAGTTCTCACAACCCATGCAAACGTCTGTATAATCTTCCCTCTGATCATGGTAGGTCTCACAAAAGACATGCATTTGTTAGCCAGTTTACATTTAGGATCTTTGTCTTTTGGTAGATAATCCATCGTGACCTGGCAGCTCGAAACGTCCTCCTTGATAACAACTATGTGTGCAAAGTGACCGACTTTGGCATGGCATATCAAAACTTCAAATACGGTCATGGAAAAGCCAAAAAGGAGGAAGATCGTCTTTGCCTTTTTTTTTTTGGCAAGGGTAAAAAAACCGATTCCCTAAGTTAGCTGTTACTCTGCTTAAAATTCACCTTAATTGCCAGCTGAAGATAGCTCCACGTTCTGTCATGCCACAGAATACAACTGAATTAGTTGACTTTACTATTTTAAATTCATGACAACTGCTAAATTTTGACACTCCAATAAAGTCTCGGAAGAGGTGCACCATCCACCTCTCGTTTACATACATGCCCTTTGTTAACTTGCCAGTATTATAGCACTTATTTTTAAACAAACCTGTCGTTGCAGGGCCGTCTGCCAATCAAATGGACTGCACCAGAGATTTTGTTGGGAAATCTCGCTGGACTTTCTATCTTGAGTGACGTGTATGTATGAAATTTTTGCACTGAGCAGGTCATCTCTTTGGTTTTAATCTTTACAAGCTAGTATCCAACACTCGGCAAGTATCTTGGCAATGGTTTTTGGAATTTTTTTTCAGGTGGTCTTACGGAATCGTTCTGTATGAGATAGTTACCCTTGGTAAGTCAAACTATGTTCAAAAACAGATATTTATACTTCCCGTCTCTCCATGCGTGGAAATATTGTTGGTATCATTTCTGAAACTCGTTAGTCAATGTCAATTCCTTTAAGACTCAATTGGCAGACGTTAGTTTGATGAGCTGTGGCAGAAAAATTTGTTTTGCCAAAGTTTACTCCAATGATGAATTTTGCTCAGCTTGTCAAAGTTTCATTCTCTATAACTGAGAAATGTTGTTTCAAGACTTTCCTTTCCCTGACTATCACAGAAGACGAGTAACATTTTGTGTTCGACTTCAAATGACAAAAACCCTTTCAAATTACTTGGCAAAAAAATGGTAATCATTTGCTTAAAATATCAGGCTAAGAAATATCATGTTTCGAATACTGCAATCAAGCACCAGAAGGGGATCTCCCTGATTCAAATCTCAAAATTTTTAAAGGAAATATTCAGGAGTATCACAGCCACAAATTGTTTATGTCTTTGCAGGAGGAATTCCATATGAGGGATGGACAGAAGGGAAGGTGGTTGCACAAGTCACACATGGATACAAACTTCCAAAGCCCGATCATGTTGATGATAAACTGTGAGTCTTGCCTTCTAAGTTGCCATGTTCCATTTTAAATCACCCAGTCTCTCCAACCCCGAAGGAAAACATTGTCTATTTTTTTATCTGATTTCTTCTCTCGTTATTGAACACTGTTAAATGAAACAAAGTTAACAGCGGTCACCAGTTTGTTCAGTTAAAAGTTGTCTTTTCACTCAAGAATTTTGAGAAGATGAATTTTCTGCTATTACAGCAACACTGTAATAGCCATTACAGCCATTATTTGGCCAAAGCTCTCCTAAGATTTCTGTATTGGTTGATTTTTATCACATATTTCATAAACCACAGTCCAGTATTGACCATCATTCCTTTATTCCAGGTATGCTATAATGAAAAGGTGCTGGAATTTTGACCCCGACTTCCGTCCTCCCTTTGAAAACCTTCGAAAAAGAATGGATACCTACCTTCGTGAAGAGGTTTGTGGCACGATTTGAACAATTCCTTGACATCCTCGTAGGCCTCTGAGATTATTCATTCCTCTAAAATTACTTCATAGACCATTGTTCTTTTAAAGTTGGTTTCAGCAGATTAATAGAAGTGATTTGGGATTGCACTGGTTTCTTCCAACTACACTTGAAGCCGCTTACGGGAATTTCAGTGCCTTGAGCTTTCATTTTAATGGCTCCTACTTGAAGTTTCGTTTCTTTCTATTTGCCCCAGCTTGTCAATATTTTTAAATTTTTAACCCACTTAAACATAAAACGCGCTAAGATGTCCCATGCCCACGAACCCATCTATCACCATCCCTTCCGCCCTTCCCTTTACTTACCTTCCCATCTACATTCATAATAAAAGGGTAAGTTTCTAGGAAAACTGTGGGGTTGCGTCGATGGAGAGTATAACGGGCTAATTTGATATTTTCAACTGAGCTGATAACGTAAATTGGCCACTGTAAAGAGTTTAAAAGCTGACGTTTCGAGCGTTAGCCCTTCGTCAGAGCGAATGGCAAAGTTCTAACGTTCAAAACATTAGCTTGAAAACTCTTTATGGTGGCCAATTTACGTTAGTGACTAAGTTGATGATACCAAATTACCCATCTACATTCATAACTTCCTACTTACCAACCAACCTGCGTAAGAAAACGCATTTCTTCCGTGCCTTTAACGCGAGGATCATTAGTGTGCTTTGAAGTAGTCATTATAATTTTCTTCTTGACTTGAAGTTAAAGACGACGATCATGAACAATCTTCTTTTATTGCCTTCCCCTTTAGACATATCTGCACTTGCTCGATATGGGATCTTATGACACGATCAAATACTCCAAGGTTGAAGACCTCGGAGATGAAGATGCCGAACCAAGTGCACGAGCTACAAGGAACGCCGCTGCAAAGAGATTAGGAAAATGGGCCAGCGACCGTCGTTAGACAGTGACATTTCGAATATTACTCAGGAACCTAGCCGCTACAATAAATTTCAGTCACTTTGTAGTACATCAAGTATTAGAAAATGTGTACCCGTGATAACGGTGATAATTTAAGGGTCTTATTGTGTTATAATAAATCAAAGCAGTGTCCTTAATGAGACACCTTTAAGTCAATTTTTTCTTAAGTTTCAATTGATAAATAATTCGATTTAGATACAGCTGATTAAGACAGGATTTAAAAAAAGGAGGTTGAAAATGAGAAAAAAGCTTCTTCATTTAAATTTCTGCACTAGGAAAATTGTTTACCTCTGTTTACAGGTGAAACAATACAACGAGTTGTTAGCAATCATGCTATTGAGGTGTCGCCTGCTGCTTCTATAGACGTGGTAAGATATTTAGTAGTTTAGTATTGATTTGGTCATGGACCTTTGGGTAGCGTGTCCTTTATCGACGAGATCGGTGACATGTCTTATAATGTGGTACTACATGGGTCGTAGATTGCTTACATTTTGTGTCGTTGGTATCGGAAAACAAAAAGTGCATTGCTATTGATTTGTTTATTCTAACTTTCTTGCTGTTATTGTTAAATGCATTTTCATAAACGGAGATAACCGTCTCAATAGAGTGATACTAAAAGGAATCAAATTTACTATATTCCCAATGTTTTCGACTCGTACAGGGAACAAAGAGCGCTATTCAAAGGGGTTGTGGCTGGTAGATAGACTTTTGCTATGATGAAGTGAACCGCTTATTTCAAAGCGGAAATGTTGTCAAGCAAGGGTGAACGTTTATTTCTGTACATTATCGAAACACACTAAACTGTATTTAAAATCTTGTGAAACACTCTATATGATATATGCAGTAAAAGAGTAGAGGCTTACCTGATGGCATTATTCATAATGTTGTATTACTATTTAAGCCACCCCAGACATACACAGGAGAAAGAAAAACAGCAAATCTTGTATCTCAGATACAACGCAATTTTCTTTTAAAGGACATGTGTGAACACTACTTTCCTCATTTTTTTCTAATTACCTCCGAGTTCATTTTACGGGTTTGCTGATGTTTATTGTCTCATGCTATGGACACGCTTGGACGTAATACCCATATTTGATATGGAAGACTTCGAGAAATATCGATACCAGCGTCGCAGTGTGCATCGTAGACATCCTTCGGAGGTTGTTCTCCCGATTTCCCTCCACCCGTCCCTGGACTTCACGCTGTTCTTGACAAAAGAAGGGTAATCAGTAGGTTATACCGATGTAGGTCTGGCTCTCATTGCGTCAATAGGTAATCTTAGTTCCCTGCCGAACATGAGCACCTAGGGGAGTACCCTGTACTCATGGGTTGATACTCGCAATGCAAAGGAAACCTAAGGAAAGTGCTGGTCCCATTCTTTCCGCTCTTCTGCAATCTTAGCAATAACATCGGCAACCGTACAGATGAGTAGTTCGGCGCTCAATTAAGCTGAGTAACCAATGGAAATTCCGAGACTCAAAATTTCGATTTTCGTCAATAAGCACTCGACGTGGATAACCAAAGCGGCATATAGTCGTCCATGACAGAATGTCCTCGGTCGAGGAATTGACACATTTCTGGTGCTACTTGTGTGATACGTTGTACAATTCATCATCCGCACAGAATAGCCTGACCAGTAAAAGCGTCGTGACAAGTGTCTGTACTCGTCATCTGGCTCCTTCAGCAGATCTCCCTTCAAATACCGTGAGACTCTCAACTGTAGGCTCAGGTGTACTGTCTTTTCATCAAACCATCGCCAATACAAAACTCTATCCTGGACTTCCTCAAGGTCTTATTGGCATATGCAGTTGGGCGCACCTCGCCCTTTTGCAATTAAGACAACACAGCTGCGACACAAGTTGTACTAGAGTCAGTTAATAGTATGAATGGAAGGTCAAATCTTGGGAAGGCTGGAACCGGACCTTCACAGAGGACTTGTTCTAGAGTACAGTAAAAAATTTTGACAGTCAGTGGACCACAGAAATTACGTCCCTTCTTCTCAAGCTGGAAGAGAGGGGTTTCAAGTGTAGCAAAATCTGGCATGAACTTTCTATAGTAACCCAACGTTCTCAGAAAAAACATTCAGGTGGGAAACACGGCTCGGTGGTGACTAGGACTTCACTGCAGAAACCTGTCGAGGCCTGTGGACACTCCTCGCACTGACTACTTATGACCGACAAAGGGTACACTTGGTGACAGGATACACCTTTCCCCCCTTTCTGAAAGCGTCCTGGATATTTTCTGTTGATTTTCATCGAGTTACAATCTCGGAATTTCATAAGTGATTATGAACGATAACCTCGCATCGGTACTATCATTAAAGGACATTTCGGGAAGTTCTGTTAAAAAAAATTATTAGTTTATAATTCGTGAACCACTTCGGTAATCTGCTTAGATATTTTCTTTTGAATCAATTGAGTTACACCCTCGGAAGTTAACCAGTAATTAAGAATACCAAATCCGTTTGTACAGATGTGGATAATTGCGTAAAAAATTCCTATTTCTTTGTATTCAGAAGCATAGACATGTGGGTAATATGCTTCTGCTTTGTTTAATTGTAATGGGTTTCTTTTTCCATTTCTGGAATTTCCTCCCCAACCTGCGCGCAAATAATCAACTTAATTTAAATTAGTTTGAAACTTTACTCCACTCAAGAACACTTTCCTGGAGTATAATGTTACATTTATTTGCTGTCTTTCTCGTTCATATGATTACTACTTGTGTCTTAAAATGGGGGATTTCATTATATTGTAATTATTAAAATACACCTATGCTTTCAAATGTAAAAAAAACGTGATGCAAATCTGATCTTATGAAACATTTACAATGGAAAACCCTGTTGCTGGTAGCTTATGTTTTTAATGTTTAAATGTCAGTTGTCTATACCTACCATCGTAGAGGTGTCTTTAAAAAGATTGATTGGTAAGGCCGTTGTTATTCGTTGATCTTTGTTGCCAAAAAGCTATTGAAGGCACCGAACTTCAATCTTAATGCACACAAGGCACCCTTAAAGGTGGAAGACTAAGGCATTCTTGGACAACAATTTTTGGACTCCTTTCTTTCCTTCTTTTTCTCTGATCACGCTGCGTGTATTCAGTGTTCCGACACGTGCGTCGTTTAAGTCCGCTCTTTAGTCTTGCGTTCAATTGAAACAGAGCCCACGTTACTTTTGGTTGTTATTTGATAACAATAAAACTGTCCATCCTTTTCCTTAAACAAAGTTGCGTTTTCATCCCAATAAATCCATCATTACTCTTTAAATGTGCGTAGACGTTTCAATTTATAACAAATTGTAGAAGACAAATTTTCTTTTTAAAATGAAATTCTTTACGAATTCCGCCAAGGAAGGCAGGAATTAGATCAATTTATTCCTCCCAGCCCTCCGGCGCGGTGCTTTTAGAACGAAGAATACTTTTGTTTTTTAAGCACATCGCAAAGTGTGTTTTTTTTGTGGAACGAGGAATACTCTTGTTGACTGTGCCCTTCGCGCGGAGCTTTTAGAACGAGGAATGCACTTCACGCGGTGCTTTTAGAACGACGAATACACTTGCTGTTACATTCATGGTAAAGTGTGGAACTTTTAACCAACTCCTTTGCTGAGCAGAAAATAACTGACTTCCAGAGTTTGGCCCACTTCTATGGGACTGTTAATGGTCTGTTTTCCATAGTGACAGTTCTGTTTGCTTCAACCTTCACTTCAATAATTGTGATTGTCCTTAATTATTAAATAAATAAACAAAAGTATTCTCTTTTCCCTGCAGTGGACAAAATTATTACAACTATGTTGTCCACGAAAAAGGGTTTATTATTTCGCTTTCTTCTTCCGCCTCTTTTTTCTGTTCTGTTCTGTTTTTAAATATCTAAATTGCAGTAAGGATTCGTCAGGATGAAGGTCACAGTAATATCGTCTAATAACTTAATCATGTCTTAACACATGGGGAAAATATTTTATACAAAAACTTGTCGGTGACAATAATCAAAGACTGAAGAAACTTTTGTGAAGGAGGGGGGGGGAGGGGGTTTCAGAGGGGACATAAACTCAATACCTAGTGTTAAACCAAGTTTTCCCAATGGAAAGTGACAACCACCACTAGATTTTACAGTATATCCATATAGAACTGTAACCCTAAGTCAACACCCTTCTGCCAACAGATTACTATAATTATTTACTTCATTTACGCACAAGTATTTCCTTATATACACAGCTTGTTTGAATGTAGAGACTGAAGTTCAGTGCACAGCTGTGCCATCAACACTGACATTATGAATGGAAACAAAATGATCAAGTCCACTTTTGATAAGAAATCTCAGATGACATGCTGATGTAACAGGAATCTACAAAGGAAAAAACATACAAATAATACTAAAATGTAACAGCCCTACATTCACCATTTGGACTGAATATTTGTATTTTTACACACTGATCAATTCTAAGTTTCAACAACCCCCCCCCACCCCCCTTGAGGAATCCATGGGCATTTGACTGTCATCCATACAGGAGGGGGGGCCATTTAAACCTTACCTGCATTCATACTCAGAGGTTATCGCCCAGATTTTTTCCAAAACAACAATGTTAAATCACCAATGAGGCAATTTCCTGAATTCCAGATACTTACCTTGATCTCATCTCTCTGCATCCGGCCCTCTAAATGTTCATACTCTGCCACAGATAACAATTACACATTATTAATAAATTGCAAGTATGTTCATTGAATTTGTCAGTCTTAAACTGTACAGTCAACCACACCCAATAATCAGTCAGGCCTGGGCCACGTCAATGTGTTCTGTACTGTGCTGTCAGTTATCAAAGTCAGAGGATTATTTGACTGAATGTCAACTTGTTTAAACTTTTTTTAATTATTTTGTTATCATGTTGGTCATTTTTTTCTGATTAAATTTTTAATCTTTTTCCTGTGAAAGGTCCTGACTATATTTTAAATTTTTTTAAGGCAGAAGAGCCCCAAGGGCTATGCAATAACCTAACTGTAGCTTTATACTAGATGTTTATTGTCTCAAGAAGTAAAGTCAGGCTGTCAACTGTATAATAAATCATGGTGGCCTTACTTTACATCGCGAGACAAACAATTAAATATCCATTTACCTTTAAGTAACCAGGATGAACAGCAACATTTTCTATAACATATCTATGGCTTCTTTTACCTTTGTCCACAAGAGGTTCAAAGTCTACTAGTTACGTTTTTGTGCTTTTCTCAATGCAGAGGCTTTTAACTGCAAATAAAAATTCACATATGCTACAAAACCTTGAAGCTCCTGGTTTCTTAGGAGCTGGTAACTCACACCTGACTCCTCACAAAGACTTTTCTCAATTTTTTACATCACTGACATTAAAAAAATATATATTTAAAGTTTTCACAATGTGGCACAAAAACAGTGATGCAGCTCCTGTAATAATACATAGGCATACATAGCATGCAAGAGTTATTTTTTTGGTGGGGTAGGTTGACATGGGATACTTTGTGTAGCTAATGTTTTCATTTTTATAACAGGAAAAGAACATAACTTTCAAAAGAAATAAAATATTGCATAACTTCACCATAAGAGAAAGAAAAAAATTTACCTGAACTCACACAAGTAGTTTTTGGTCTATTGTTTCCATGGTCTAAATACTTCGAGACAAAAATAGAATGCAGCGGTGCCACATTTATTGCTGTCTCCTTCACACCCATTGTTTGGTGTTGTTACACAACACCATCTATTTCTCATTGAAGAGAGAGCAGTTTGCATGACAAGACCAAATAACAGTTGCAAAAGGGACTATGCTTCCTGCTGTTCCTTTATCAGAGAGAAAATCAAAATTATTCGTTTGCAGTCTGTTACCTCAAAAATATAATTCTACATAAGTTTACTGTGAAAAGCAAACTGAAACTCTGTTGTATCCCTAATATATCCCAACCAAAGATATATTTTGATCTCAAATGATTGAAGATACATTGACCAAGAAAAAAGGATAACATTTCAAAGGGGGGCTCCTTGATTTGTTGTTGCCTTACTGGACTTTGCCCTCTGTGCGTGGAATGCATGATAAAATGCAGGTTGCTTACAAAGAATTAACATGCACTTGGGTTAAGTCCAAGGTAGCTTAAAGCAGAGTTTTTTTTTAAAGAAAAAGTAAAAATGCAGGAGAGTTGCATAGAAAATTCACTATCAGGAGCATTTTGTTCCATGTGAATTTTTTCAGTGGGGTTAGACAATGTGATTACTATATGCGATAAAATGCAGGTTGTTTACCAGGAAATGACATGTGATGGAGCAAAGTCTTGTGTGGCAAAATGGAATTTGATTGGTGGAGTACAATTCAAGCACATGAAACATTGTCTAATGTTCACGTAGTGCAATGATCGAGCATGTTGAGATTGGACTTTGGACATTGTTTTCATGGTATGTGTTTGGCAAGTGCATTGTAAGTAAAGGAGTGGAAAAACATGTTTTAACTTTAAAATGATGCAAAAAGTTAAATGGAAACCTTTCATATCCCGAGAAATCTCTACCTTTCAATGAGGATCTAACAAAGGCCACAAACCATTGCACTTATCAAATGAGCCCAGAATTTTTGGTTAACGTACATTTGTGCACAGCCCCCCAATTCCAAGACATTGTTTGCAAAAAAAGCCATGATTGGTACAAGATATCCAAATTCTGTGATCTGATTGATGTGAGATACAGAGATACATACCCTTATGCGGCAATCAAGATACATAGCCTAATGCAAGGATCTGATTGGCGCAAGCAACATACCCTTCTACTCACTTACATAGAGTTATTTTTTGTTATGAAAAAAGAAAAACTAAAAAATCACTGAATTGATAATGCCCCTGTTACATTACACTAAACATCATTTCAAGATCATCCACCATCATCCTCACAATTTGAAGATAGAAATTTAATATTTCCAATGCTCATTAATGCACTGAAAGTGATGATGAATTCTTGAGGAAACATTCCAGTTGTTGGGCAGAAAGTATCAAGACTTCTGTGGAGCAAAATAAAAGACAACAAATTCTGGTTTGGCTGATCAGGATGCAGCCATAGGAGTCGCAGATGGTAAAATTTGAGACTCACAGAAATACAAAGACTCTTTGCATGACCTCTCACTTTGGCCATAAGACTTCTAGATAGGAACTTAATTTGACTCTAAACAAGCCTTTCAGCCATGAACTGATTGAAGGCTCATGCTCATGCCTTGCCTTGCCTTGGAGTTTTTCATTTATTTATTGCTGAAACATACTATAATAAAGTAGAACCCTGCTAACTTGAAACCAAGTTACTCAAACCCATTGCTAACTCAAAGAAGATCCAATTTTCCCTGGATTTGACCCCAATTTTCCTGTCATTAACTATCACCTGACTAAATCCATTTTCTGAGTTCGAGTTTGCAGGGTGCTAATGTAATTAATTTTCAACTTTTCTTTGGCATTACCAGGTAAAGATAAAAGCAAGCACTAACAAATGTTGCATCACTCCTTATAACTTTCTTTTCTTAAATCTTAGTCTTCAAGAATAATTATAACATAGCTAGTAAATTTGTCTAATCAAATTCAATTGTGCGAGCATGCTTTATATTCCTATTGTGCACGCTCATGACGTAAGCAAACAAATCCCTCGAGAAAAAAAGTTTGCCTTGGGTTGAAAATGTTATAAAACAATTGGTTCATGTTATGATATGCAAAAAAAAACCTTCCGGACATCAACGTTTGCTTTTTCTTTCTTATGTAACTCTCAACTGTTATGTAACTTTCTGGACTGGTTATGTAATCACTTCGGACTACTCACGTGTCAGTTCTCGGGTTACACGGAAAAAAACATATTATATAATAAGAGAGTCGCTATCGCGTTGTTGTTGTTTCGTTAGCTCTAAAGGTAACCTGCCTCTCAAGTGATTAAAGTTTGTGTTCAAAGAAGCTTACTGGACTCAGACTCACTATCTTGCTCTCTCGCGTCATAAAGGACAAAACTTGGTGTCAGGAGTGGGATCACATTTCACGAGCTTTGTTGTTGTTGGTGGAAGTTTATTTTATATTGGTCATGACCTCGACCTCTGCTAGTCAGCAACCTTCTGGTTCATCGGCTGCTGCACCGATCTATACCACCACAGTACCGCTAGCCAAACCTCCAGATCCTCTTAATCTCGAAGACAGGTCACGTAGAGGCGATAACTGGTTACACTTTAAGAGAGCATGGCAAATCTATGAACGGGCGGCTGGGATAAGTCAAAAGGACGGCCCAGTCCGTGTTGCTCATTTTCTTAACATCGTTGGAAGAGAAGGAGTCCAATTGTTTGACACCTTTACCTTCGCTGAAGACGAAAGCGCTGACAATATTGATGACGTCCTGGCTAAATTTGAATCTCGTTGTTTGCCGCAGCGAAATCAGACGTATGAACGGTACCTCTTCAACAAGAGAGAGCAAGAACCAGGAGAAAGTGTCGATCAATATTGCACAGCACTGATGCGCCTTTCTGAACACTGTGGGTTCCTAACCCTAAGAGACAGCTTGATAAGAGACCGCCTCATCCTTGGAGTCAAGAATGATCGGTCACGCAAGAAACTTTTAGAGAAGAAAGATCTCACTTTGGATAACGCGTTGGATATCCTGCGAACACAAGAGCTAACTGATATACGCGCTTTAGACATGACAACTGAAGAAGCCAATGTGAATAGGGTAAAAGCCAAGAAAACGAAACCGCCTAAGACCCAGACTGAGGATACAACACCGCATAAACACACTTCAGGTAAGAAGCGGACTCCTCCGTGGAAGTCAAGAGGGAAAAGTTCTGGTAACCCCGACAATGTATACACACGAGAATGCAAGTTTTGTGGTACTGTTCACGAGATGAAAAAGTCAGCTTGTCCAGCAGTTGGCAAGAAATGCACCAAATGTGGCAGAGACGGACACTTTGCAAAAAAATGCCACTCTCGCTCTGTCAATCACGTACAAGATTGTGAAATCTACAGCCACAAACCCTCCCCCACATCAGCTTATGTAACGGCGTGCCTTAACAATAATGCCCAAGTACAACTTCAGATTGATACAGGTGCTTCATGTAATATTCTCCCCAAAAGTGCCTACATCCGGGCTACAGGAGACAAACAGTGTACAAACCTTGAACAGTCGTTTACAAGGCTCATCATGCACAACAAGACTGTAGTCTGGCCACTTGGTCAAATCCGCCTACTAACTGAACGGAAAGGAAGAAAATATGGAGTTCTTTATCACATTGTGAAGCAAGATTTGACACCCCTCCTCTGTCGAACGACGTGTGAAAAGATGAACCTGGTCAAAATCTTGGATGCTGACGTAAATGCGATTCACGACGAAAGAATTGACGTCTCGTCAAATGTTAGAAGTGATCCTATCCTATATGAATTTACCGATATCTTCACTGGAATTGGCTGCCTTGAAGGAACCTATTCCATTCAAGTGGACGAAGGTTTCCGCCCGGTGGTACATCCCCCTCGTAAAGTGCCAGTCCCACTTCGAGATACCCTCAAGTTAGAGCTGGATAACATGGTGAAGAGTGGTATCCTCGCCAAGGTAGTTGAACCGACATCATGGGTCTCTAGCCTTGTCATAGTGAAGAAATCTAACGGGAAAATACGAGTATGTCTGGATCCTCGAGATCTCAACCGCGCAGTGAAACGCTCGCATTATCCACTTCCAACTATTGAGGAAGTAGCAACTCGCCTTAGTGGTGCTAAAGTCTTTAGCGTGTTAGATGCCAAATGTGGATTCTGGCAGGTACAACTTGATGGAAAGAGTAGTTACTTGACAACCATGAACACACCTTTTGGTCGCTATCGATGGCTCAGAATGCCATTCGGAATAAACTCAGCCCCAGAAGTATGGCAACAACGAATGCACGAGCTAGTAGAAGGACTCGCAGGTGTTGAAGTCATCGCCGATGATTTCCTAGTTTGCGGTTTTGGAGACTCTAATGAAGCTGCAATTGCCAACCATGATCAGAATCTCAAGGCTTTCCTCAGTCGCGCAAGAGAAAGAAACCTCACTCTCAACAGCGAGAAGTTGAAACTTCGACAGTCACAAGTTCCTTTCATAGGACACCTCCTTACAGCGGAAGGTCTAAAACCTGACCCGTTAAAGGTACAAGCTATAGTGGACTATCCGGTGCCTACCAATCTCGCTGAACTCAGAACGTTTCTGGGAATGGTGCAGTATCTGGCGAAATTCTGCCAACATCTGTCTACAGCATCACAGCCCTTAAGACAGTTGGAAAAGAAGGAAATAGAATGGCATTGGCAACACCCCCAAGATAAAGCCTTTAAGGAGATAAAAGAGCTCATCACTAAAGCCCCAGTCCTACAGTACTTTGACGTGAGTAAGAATGTCACTATACAGTGCGATGCCTCACAGTATGGCATTGGCGCAACTCTACTTCAGGAAGGACAGCCAGTTCACTACGCCAACAGGGCACTGACGTCGACAGAGCAAAATTACGCACAGATTGAGAAGGAGCTCTTAGCTGTTGTATTCTCTTGTGAGCACTTCGAGCATTACATTTATGGCAAGCACGTCACAGTCGAAACAGATCACAAGCCACTGATTGCTATACAGAAGACGCCAATCAATACAGCTTCTAAGAGATTACAGCGTATGATGCTACGTCTTCAAAGATTTGACCTGAATCTCACTTACAAGCCAGGCAAAGAGATGTACATCGCTGACGCACTTTCTCGCGTTCTACCTAAGCAGTCAAAGGTACCAAATGCTAGCACCTCATCCTGCTATAAAGATCTAGAAACTGTCAACTTTGTTGAAGACTTATCGATATCAGAGTCGACACTTGCCAAGTTTCAAGTGGAAACGGCCAAGGATGAATCTTTACTAGCGTTGTCACAAGTCATACGCGCTGGCTGGCCTACAAAAACTTCCATGGTACCTACAAGCGCACAGCTTTTCTTCAAATACCGAGATGAAATGACGCTCCAAGATGGCCTAGTTTTCAAAGGAACGAAGATCGTTGTCCCAGAGAGCCTTCGCCGTGACATGATAGAGGAAACACACAAGTCCCATCAGGGACTCCAAGCATGCCTTCGAAGGGCCAGAGAGGTTTTCTTCTGGCCAGGAATGTCTGCACAACTCAAGAATCGTATTGATAAATGCTCTATATGCCAAAGTGTGAGACCTGAACAAGCCAGTGAACCTCTTCAGCCTCACCCAGTTCCTGACAGGCCATGGCAACGAGTTGGAACAGATTTGTTTACCTTCGAGAACCGAAACTACCTCGTATTAGTTGATTACTACAGCAACTTTATCGAGCTGGATCATCTTGCCGATACTACGTCCCAGACAGTCGTTCACAAGCTGAAGATGCATTTTTCGCGACATGGGGTACCCGATTACGTAGTTTCTGACAACGGTCCTCAGTACTCATCCTCAGAGTTCCGAAGATTTGCAGTAACGTGGAAGTTCACTCATATCACCACCTCACCACACTATCCACAAGCTAATGGGATGGCCGAAAGCGCAGTCAAAACCTGCAAGACTTTAATGAAGAAAGCTCTTCTGTCTCAATCCGATCCATATCTTGGTTTATTGGATCACCACAACACCCCCACTGCTGCGACAGGTATGTCTCCGTGCCAACGACTTTTTGGTCGCCGAACTAAGACACTTCTACCCTTCTCAGAGTCTTTACTCAAGACTGACCAAACAGTTAGTGATCTTCTCAAAAGGGATCGTGTCAAGCAAGCGAAACATTTCGACCAACATGCTAAACAACTCTCAGAACTCAAATCAGGTGACATAGTGCGCATGAAGATGCCTGGAGGAACAAAGTGGTCAAAAGCAGTTGTTTCTTCTAAAGTGGCATCTCGCAGTTACAAGGTTGAAGTCAATGGTAGATCCTACAGGCGTAATCGCAAGCAGTTGCGTTCTACCATGGAACCACTTCAAGAAACCCCCTTCAAAATGGACGAAGATGACCTGACCGTTCCAGACAATCTGCAGGAACAGGACCAACCCCCTCCAGCAAGTTCTCAAGTAGGAACATCCATGTCCCCTCCAAGATCTCAACTACCCCCAACACCTCAAACAGAGCTGAGTGCAAGACCACCTCACGAAGCTACTACAACTGAAATACGGACACGACATGGACGATTGATCAAGCCACCTAAAAAGTTTGACATTGAGTTATAGTTAAAAAAAAAAAAAAAGAAAAATAGGAAAAAGGGAAAGATGTTATGATATGCAAAAAAAAACCTTCCGGACATCAACGTTTGCTTTTTCTTTCTTATGTAACTCTCAACTGTTATGTAACTTTCTGGACTGGTTATGTAATCACTTCGGACTACTCACGTGTCAGTTCTCGGGTTACACGGAAAAAAACATATTATATAATAAGAGAGTCGCTATCGCGTTGTTGTTGTTTCGTTAGCTCTAAAGGTAACCTGCCTCTCAAGTGATTAAAGTTTGTGTTCAAAGAAGCTTACTGGACTCAGACTCACTATCTTGCTCTCTCGCGTCATAAAGGACAAAACTGTTCATACGTCAGCTGTGCGTTCATCGAGATATGAAGCACTTGGGAAGTTTGGAGAGCATTCAAGAAGCTAGAGTTGCTCTCGGCTACGCCTCAAGCAACTCTTACGCATCTTTCGTGCTCTCCAAACTTCCCGCGTGCTTCATATCTCAATGAACGCACGCTGATGTGTGAACCAATTGTTAAACAGATCATGAACATTCCGTGGCCAGCTATCAGTGTTACCATGACAACTACTACCGTGATAATGTTCACGATAGTAGAATGATCATGTCTTGGTCAATCAGTTAAGTAATTCCACAAAGCGTAGTACCAATGGGTTTCAGATAAATTGAAGGTAGTCTTGAATTATCTTAATTGTCCTCATCGAAATCTCTGCTCGTTGGAAACTTAGAATGATTTCCAAGATCTTCACTGAACGTAAAATACTTACCCATCAATGATATTTTCTGGTGGATGATTTTCGTCAAATGATGTAGCAAGGGCAATAGTTGCTCCAGCACTACTTAAAGCCACGTCAAACATGTTTTTAGTGCTATTTTCTGAGAAGGAAAACCTTCTATCTCGCAAGCGAGGGGTTCAAAACAGTTCAAAATCGATAGCCCCGGAGAACACCTGTCGGAGCTCCATGCTGAATATGCGCAGCTTGGTTTCAATTGCTAACAAGCAGCATAATCATGTTCAAGATTGCTGACGTTTTACGCAGAAATTGTTATTGGCATTAATAAGAAATGTTTCCACTAAATACGAAACAATTTTTTCTGCTGCATTCCTGGATGTAAAGCGTAATATTCGAGGTTATGACGAAGAGGTCAGTTCAGTCGATAGGGATGCAACCACCACTGAGGCCCTTCCATCATAGTTAATCGAGGGGTCCCCTCGATTAACTATGCTTCCATATTCCCTAAATCGGGCCTTCTCCTATTCTCAGAGTCCAGCACAATAACTATTTGGCCTCCGCATCTCCCACAAAAGTTCTGATAAGCTCAATGCCATATTAAATTTTACTTTTTTCCCCTTTCTTCAGGTTAGCACTGTTGGTTCTGGGAAACTTCAAGCTTCCAGCAATATTTCTTCTGTTTGTATCGCTCTCAGGACTATCATTTCCTTACTCAGCTATCAGTCAGTGCCCTATAAGGGTTTTCTCGCAGGTACCAAGATATTCATTCAATTATTAGTTACACCAACTCTTTTTTTTCTCGCAAGTGTCTTTATCCTGCAGGATTGTAATGTTGGTGGCAACAAGACAATGTGAACAATTAATTAGCATACCAGTCTCCAGACTGAGGTGATCAGAATGAGCAGACAAAAGTTGTATCCAGATGAGAGCTTCTCAACAGAAGAAGTTTAACCCTTTGCACCAGATCTCTTTGCATTTCCTATTAATAGTACAGACAAGGAGAATTTGTTTGACAATCAAGACCTTGTCCAATTCATGATCATCTCTTTAATTCTCATAACCTAAACTTTTGATTCATGGCTGATACTGTGAGGAGAAATTAGAAACCAGACATTCAGAGGCATTAAGGGTTAATTCCAGTGATTTAATCTTTTTCACTGTTTTTGTTAATTTGCTGCTTATACTGTAAAAATGTAAAATTTCAAACCTTGTTAAAGTTGACCTTGAAAGAACTTCAAACAGGAGGCCTTTTTTTTTTCAAACATGTCTCAACCTCCCTAGCTAGGTTCTGTTAAAAATGCAAGTTGCAAAGCCCTGATACCATGCATGCTTGCATTTTAATTATTCAAGCCTTCAGCATATGTCAGTATTTTTTGGAGGGTTCTAAAATCATACGGGAGAGTACATTTTCACCACCATTTATTAGTAAGAGCATTGATTAGTGGATACATTCATACAATTGATGACACAAACCAAAAGATTTTTCAGTCAAACCTCTCATCAACTTTTTTTCTACATGCAGCACACATCAAGAACATTTTACAATAATGCTGGTGAAGTGTTTTAACAAGATGCAGGTGCCTGGATCACTCCACTGGACTATTTTGGCATACAGCCATTCAGTGATATACCCATGTTTAAGAAGGCTTTGCCTGCACCTCAGGATGGAGTTTATGGAGGTTTTCCTTATTACTTACCACAGAGGCATCTTGTGCAGTATGTGGTACTTACTCGTTCAGTGTTCATCTATTAGTCTCTGGTTATTCATTGCATGGCCAATTCACTGGGATTTCATCAAAGGAAAGTATTCAAAAGAATGCAAGCTGTCACGCTTTGGTACCTAATATACCAGGCAAGTTGGGCAGAAAATACACAGCCTTGCCTGGAAAGTGAGGGGTCAGTAGAAAATGGCAAAGAAATATTATGGCAAAAAGTTAGCTCTATGTGCTCAGATTTTCAGAGCTTGTACGTCATCATAATCCGATTTTGCTTAATTAATCAACTGGTTAAAAAATGGGGACCATGTATTATTAACCTAAATCTGATTTTATTTGATTGCTGTTCTGAAAATTTAAAACTACTGTTTAGTTCAATTTATAACTCTGTCTAACTGTGAGGTGATGTCTTTGCAATCACAAAATCTTGGTATCTCCCTGGTCCTCCACCTCAAGTCAAAACATCTCCAATGGAAGTGAAATTGCTACATAGGAAGAAACAGGATCAAGTTTACTCATTTAAATTCTCAATATCAGGTCAGGTTTCTCTCTTAAATAAATAATAATAATAACTTTATTTAAGTGTCAGCGTATTTAGCACTGCTGTGCTAATTGGGGACACTGTAAATGAGGAAACAAATATCGTAAATGAACAGAAACTCGTTAAAAACCCCAACTGGTAGGAGGCAGACCAGTTGGCTATTTACAAAGCGTGCAGGAGTTGAATTCGGGGCCACCGAAGACAAATCAACATAGTGGCAGGGAGGAGGACTTGAACCCGGAACCTCCGGCTTACAAGTGCAGCGCCCTAACCACTAGGCCACGCTCGCCTCCCTCTTTTAACCCTTTGACCCCTTGAAGTGACCAGCATCTAATTTCTCCTTACATTATCATGTATTCATATCTCACTAGTGTCTGACTTCTAACTGCCTTAGGTCCTGATCACACGGCTGTATATGTATCACCTGCAAGTGACGTAGATTTGCTGACCTCTTCCCTCGGTCCCCTTTTACCAATTCAAGATGGTGGAGACAGAGTTGTGTACTTTATTTACTATTCTCATGGTACTGATGTGGGGCCCTGGGAACTATCGCTTGAGCTTCTGGTGAGTCGGACAATTATTAATTAATTAATTAATTATTAAGTATTAATCATACTTGTGATTACAAATCAGACTCCTGCCTTGCAGTCGTCTGACTTTGTAAGCTTCTGAAATGTTCCAGAACATTTTGTGAATATACATATATCTATTAAGACTCGCGTATGTGGTAGTCAGGGTAGTTGTTGTTGTTGGAGCGACAACTGCATAGAAAGCTATACCGAGAGAGAGTGACTGCAGAAGATCGCTTATTCCAAGGAACTGTGGAAACAGCAATGAGATTGTGTCAGTGGTAAGCTAGGATATAGACTGTGGTGGGCTTAATTAAGTTTATTAACGATAAGCATTGTACTGCTTTTAGGACAACTCTCGGCTTATTAGAAGAAAACAAACTCAACGTCCCGTTGTAAGTACGTGGAACAGAGCCACATATGTGACGATAAAACACGTGCTGCATACAGGTTTGCTTAGTCATGTATAAATAAACGAAGTCCCCTGTAAATGTCAATCAAATTGAGAATAATTAACTTATCGTACAGTTTCCAACACTCTCCTCCATATGACTTGGGAACAATGCATATGCAAGTGGAACTGACTCTATAACACAACAAGAAATAAGTATAAAAATGTTTCTTTGGTAACCACATTCAAGTGTCTTCCTCTACAATGTCCTGTATTTGCTGACGTGCTGCCACATCAGCATCTCGTCGCGACCGGAACTCCACTGCAGTTCGGTTCAAAGGTGTGTCATTACAAGGCGTAGGGTTTCTGTCGCACGACAACTCCAATGGGTAGAGATGTTGGATTGGGCGTTCCATGAATCCTCTGTCTGCTCTTAATTTCGCTGCCCTAACAACACCATCTCGTCCAGTAAATAAGTCTCCTACTACCCCCATGGGCCATTGACTTCGGTTTCGCTCATCAGACTTAATGATAACAACATCTCCTGCGGACAAGCTGTTTGGTTTGGTGTTATGTTTAAGTTGATGCCCCTCTCTCAAAAGCTCTAAGGTATTCCGTGGTCCAACGACGCCACATTGTATCTTTGGTAGCTTTCAAGAATTTCGCACGTTTCCTCAAGTCGCGGTCTTAGAGAAGATGTGGCTCGGGCTCAGGTAAAATGTTAGCATTCAGAAACAGTAAGGAGTTAGGTGTTAGTGTAGGGAATTGCGGGTTATCCTCCACGTAACTAAGAGGTCGATGGTTAAGCTACACTTCGATGTCAAGGACTACCTCGCAGAGCTCGTACCAGCTTAGTAGACCCTGACCTACAGACTTTAGAATGAAGACTTGAATAAGCCAACGAGTCTTTCGAAGTGTCCTCCCCATCATGGCGCTCTACTCGCATCAAAGCGCCAAATGATGGATTGATCACTCAAGAATGAGTGGAACTTCTTATCCTCCTTCACTTTCGTCAGCCACTTTGCCGCAGCTGTGAACGTAGAACCTTTGTCTGAGTAGACAAGGGATGATCGACCCCCTCTCGCGATCAGACGTTTAAAGCTCTTTATAAATTCGCCCGTTTCTTGGCTGGGTAGCACTTTCAGGAAGATTCCGCGGGTAAGACAACAGGAGTATAGTACGACGTAGACTTTCTCCTCTGTCTTGCACTTACCACCATACTTGATTGGTCCTGCTAAGTCCACCCCGATGACATCAAAAGGTGTACTCCCTTCAGTACGCGACTTCGGCACATCACCTGGTGGTGGGTCATGCAGCCAAAGCAGTGTCTCACTACTTTCTTGGCAAGCCGTCGAAGCCTTGGCACCCAGAATCTTTCTCGTACTTTAGCCAAAGTCATGCTGACTCCGCCATGGAGAGTTGTCTCGTGCGCTTGCTTCACTATTTCCGCTGTGAAAGAATTCGAATCTGGTAAGTAAATCGGATGCTCACCCTGAATGCGTCCTCAATACACCATCGGTGTTGCAGATTCAATTGTTCCTGGTCACGGGCAAACTTGACCGTCTTTGCCCCTTGGCTCTACGCTCGCTTGATCCAGGACCTTTCTTGTTGCTGAATTTCTTCGGTCGTAAGAGATCCTATGATCTTCTCGGAAGGGTGACAAGAATTGTGATTGAACCGCGAGATCCATGCACAAATTCTCATGGCTTTACGCAAGCCGAACTTCTCGAGAACAGTGTCAAAGTCATTGTTTGCTTCGACACCGAGCGCGAAAAGTTCTCGTTGAACCTTCTTCTCTGCATTGCTGTCATCTGTCGCCTTTGTCACAATATCAGCAGGTTACTGAGATGGGTCAGACAACCTCGGCGGAGCGTTCCACCATAGCTCCGCTTCATTCACACTGCCGCCTCGGCTCCCCTAGTCAGCTGGGTTTTCGGATGTCGGTACATGTCTCCACTGCGTGTTCGGGTGGCTCTGGATCTTTTTAACCCGATTAGCTACGAATTGGCGGTACTCCCCATCATCGTTCAGCCAGTGTAGGGCTACGGTGCTGTCGAGCCAGCACTGTATATCCTTCGTCATACTGAAGCCTTCTAGAGCAACCCGCACATTTGTTGTCAAGTTGACTGTTATGTGGCCTGACACGAGCTCCAAACGAGGAATCGTCAGACTTTTCTTGGCGAGGCAGGATTTGGCGGCAATCAGACCCTGTGTCACGCCTGACGCTTGTGTAACCACAGCATACACAGCAGCAAACACACCATGAATACTTGCATCACCAAATGCAAGAAATTTAATGTTGTCGATCGGTTCCTGGTACTGAACAAGAGTGTGAGGAAAGTACACATCATCCGATGCATTCTTCTCCCATTTTAGCCACTGTTTGGCAATCTCCTCGGGAAGTGGGGTATCCCAGCTCAACTTTATCTCACTGGTCTCTCGATAGATTTGTTTCCCCTCCAACATTGCAGGCGACACAAATCCTAACGGGTCATAAATCTTCGCTAAGTTGGCGAGGATGCCCCGTTTGGTCAATGTAGCAGGCTAAGATGGGAATGAATCATATAAAGTGTCATCCCCTTTGTCCCATTTGAGTCCCAGTAGTTTGCACTCTCCACGAGCTGATGATGCACCAAGCTGCTGTTTAGTAAACGAAGGCTCATCATCTGTGTAGTCGCCTTTTAGTTCTGGCACGTTTGAGTGCCATTTGTGCAAGGTGAACTTTGCACGATTAAAGATCTCTACCGCATTATGTTTGAGCTGTTGCGCACCTTCCACAGTAGTATCTCCGGTAATCAAATCATCTACATACAGACTGTTCTTGATTTCTTGAACAGTCCCTGGGTACTCAGATTGCACACTTTCCAGGTGTTGTTGTATCACGGCATCGAGTAGGAAACGAGAAGGAGCAAGACCAAACACCACTCTCGTAAACCTTAACACTTCCAGCTCTTCAGTCGATTTGTCTTTCATCCAGTGAAATCTCAGTGCGTCACGTTCGGCTTCCTTGACACGTATCTGTAGGAAGCTCTTGCGCATATCCCCGGCTACTGCAATAGGATGGAATCTGTTGTGGATAATAACATTCCAAAGTTCATTCTGTAATGGGGGACCAGTGTGTAAACACTCATTCAGGAATGGCACACCGTCATACGCATGGGACGAGGCGTCATGTACCACTTGTAACTTGGTTGATTCTGCATTCTCGCGTATTACCGCTCGTTGGGGCATGTAGAATTCTAATAATAATAATAATAATAATAATAATATTGAACGAGGGAGCCCAACTCGCCACAGCGGTTTTCAGGGGGGCTCTCATTAACTAATTCATTTAATTAATACAATTAATTACCTTAATTGATAAAATAATAATAATAATGATAATAATAATAAAATGAAATAAAATATGTTTATAAATAAATTGAAAAAGAGTCAAAATCTTAGAATCGATAACTGATCGAAATATCAAAGTTTAAAATCAATCAAAATCTTTTAAAAAAGTTTTCAGCTCGGATTTAAAAATAGATAAGAGATGTGTTTCTTTCAGATCAGTTGGAAGACTGTTGCAGTCTTTCAGAGCTCGATAGATAAATTTTTGTTTACCCCAGTTAGTTCGAGGAAGGGGTAAACGAAGATCATTGGAACGTCTTGTGTTATATGAATGGACAGTTTGGTTTTTGATAAAATTAAAGTTAAAATCAGTTTCCCCAATCAGACACTTGTGGATTGCAATGCAACGATGAAAAAACCTTCTTGCAGAGAGTGACTTGAGATCTAAACTCGTCAGTGCTTCGGTTGACGAGCTTCAGGGTGGGGCCCCAGCAGAACTTTAGCAGCTTTATTCTGTAGGATCTGTAATTCTGACATTATGCTGTCATTGTGCTTGTCCCCCCATATAACGTCCCCGTAACAAAAAAGAGGGAGGATTAGGGTATTGTAAAAGGTAACTGTACAAGGCTTCACGATGGTAATGATCTCGTTTGTGCATAGCTTCAGTTAGCCTTACATTCATCAAGGAGAACGGACCCCTTTAATTCTTGATTTTCTTATCGGAGCATGACTATCGGCAACGTGAGTGAAAAGTTTGTTCCAATCATCGACTGCGAAGTCAATGTCATCCTTGTTTAGTGCTCGGTCCCAGTCAATATCTCTCAAGTCATTCAGAAATTCCTGCTTTGAATAATGCTTGTATGACCGATATTCAAGTGTTCTCCCTGGAGCCTTGGGAACACCTGATTTGATAACACAGAAGATCAAACAATGGTCGCTTGGAGATGATGGAATAACGCCTCGGTCAATAACATGATGAGACTTATTGGTAAACAATAAGTCAATCAATGTTGATGATCTTTCCGTTATTCTTGTTCGTGTACTAATTAGTTGGTCTAGGTGATAAATATTTGTCACCTGGAGAAGTTTGCGCTTCTTGGCTTTATCATTATTCATCTCAGAGCATAAAAAATGTTGAAATCCCCGAGAAGAACAAGCTCGGTCTTCTCAGGCACAGAAGACGTAGATGTTTTTAAATCTTGAAAAAAAGTTCCCAGATTCAAATAAGGTGCTCTGTAGATTGTTCAGATAATCAGTTTCTTGCATTTCGTTCGAGAGACTTCGATGGCACAAGATTCAGGTAAAGAGGCGCCAAGATCGGGTCTAATTCGATAAGGAACATAGGCCATAGTACCACTGCCTGTTTTGTGAAGTCGGTAATCGATGGTTTGAGCCATGTCTCCGACACTGTAAAAACATCTAAGGACTGATTGAGTAACCAAAGTTTCAACGAGTCCAGTTTAGGATAAACACTTCTTATATTCAGATGGGAGACCTTGAGTCCTCTGAACCGCGTAAAATCTCTCACAGACAGACTTGGCGGTGCAACGGGACCAGGATTTATTGAGACGTCACTAGCAAGAGAGATAAGTAATAGTGCTAAGTAATAGTGTTGTGACTTCAGGGGCACTGGATTCATCAATTTCACTTTTGAAGTGTCCCCAAAAACGAAGCCAATCTTGCGGTGTTCCGTCAAATTTTGTGATCACGAGCTTGGGCATTCTCACCACGTTGCTAGCCATTTGCACGTGCACATTTTCCGGCGGTTCCGTTTGCGCTTGTTTTAGCTCCAACTTCTTCCTCTCAAATTCCAATTCCTCCGCATGTGCTCGATTAATAGCTTCTTCTTGTTGCACCATTTTCTCTTTCTCTAGTTCGACTTCTCTTTTGTGCTCGTAGAGCACCGTTGCGTGTTATAGATTACGGTCGATTTGTTCAATTCGTTCTGCCAATTCGCCTATACAGGCATCTCCTTCGTTAACAACTTGGTCGATCTCGTCGGCCCATTCTTGTACTACCTCATCGTCCTCGCCGTTCGTGAACTTCTGTTCCTCAAGGCATGCCTTTAACTTGACTACTGTAGTCACTGGGGCCTCAACGGAAACTTTGTGTCTCTTAAAAGCCGTTTGATCATCTTTCTTTAAGACATCTCCTGTCTACTTCAAACGAAAATTCAACGTCTTCAATTTACTCTCAAGTTCGGCAATTTGTTTGTCGATGATTTCCAACGCTGTCCTGGCAGGGTCGCCACTGTGTCGAAAACGTGAAAAAGCTGTACCACGCTTCCCTATAAACTCACGATTTATTCGCTTGATTCAACAATTTTGCCGCTACGCTTCAGTTGACTCCCACTCACAACTCTCGGCTTATTAGAAGAAAACACACTCAACGTCCCGTTGTAAGTACGTGGAACAGAGCTATGTATGGGACGATAAAACACGTGCTGCATACAGGTTTGCTTAGTCATGTATAAATAAATGAAAACCCCTATAAATGTCGATCAAATTGAGAATAATTAACGTAATGTACAGTTTCTAACAGAAGTCAGGCTGGTTATACATGGATCCAAAAAAATTTAAAATCACCTTAATCAATTTTTAATAATTTTATCTGGAAATGAAATTCAAAGTAAAAGTAAGGAATCAAGAAACATAAAGTAAAGGATTGTTTGCTAGCCTGTAGTCTGTCAGCAGACCCTCAGTATAATGATCCCTTTAATGCCAAAGAGTGCCATATGGCACAAGATGCATATTGAGGGCATAAAAGCATAGCCCCCTCCAATATAAGACTCGATATCTCACAACAATCAATTATCATGAAGATTTTTACATATTAGGGTGCATTGGATGACCACAATATTATTTATTAGGATTATAAGAAAATTTGACGGGAAAAATGTGAAATGGCACATCATCAGAAGAAGTCAGGCTGGTCATACATGGATCCAAAAAATTTTTAAAATCACCTTAATTAATTTATAGTGATTTTATCTGGAAACGAAATCCAAATAAAACTAAGGAATCAAGAAACATAAAGTAAAGGATTGTTTGCTAGCCTGTAGTCTGTCAGCAGACCCTCAGTATAATGATTCCTTTTAATGCCCAAGAGTGCCATATGGCACAAGATGCATATTGAGGATATAAAAGCATAACCCTCTCCAATGTAGGACTTGATATACCACCCTTCAACTTTTGGAACTTTTTGTCTTTTTACTGTGTCATAAACTTAGAAACTTGTATTGATTTGTCAATTGATTCGTTTAATTAATTCTTCCTGCTATAACAAAATTGACCTTGTATCGTAAAACCTACTAATACAACCTAGTCTTCGCTTCGAGAAAAGGACTGATCAAAGTCTTATGTACATGCGATTATTGTAGTTAAATTTCACGTGTCCATCAATCAACAAATTACTGTACCAACAAAACAAGTATCTGGTTTCAAAGGGTAACGAAATTGTTCTCGCGTGGGGGTGTCTCCATGTTTCCGACATACTGTAATGGTTAAGGTGATATCTCACAACAAACAATGCTCTAGGAGCTACAATTTAAGCTGTAGTTTAGTGGTAGATACCTCATATGTACGAGGCAAACGTAAACTTTTTCAACCTTTTTATTTTTCACTTTGAACACTTCTCAGTATTTTTAGTTACATTCTCCTCGCCTGTTTGGGTCGTTATAGCATACCCCTGAAAACACCTTTGAAATGATATATTATACGTAGTCTAAAGGTTCATCGTTCTCATTTTAGAAAAATTTGGCATTTCCCCTAGGCAGTAAAGGGATAAGCGTTTCCGCACGAGCGATCCTTTGCTTGCGGGAGAATATGAGGCCTCGTGTGACGCAATCCAGTCAGCAAGGGGTCTAGTAATTATTATTAATGCCAAACCCCCGTCAAACTTCTCCCTGACTTTTTTTAAACCTTCCTGTGGAAAGAGAAACGCATGTCCTATACTCTGTTCAAGCCGTTTGTTTAGGAAAATAATGCATGATGGTAAACTGAGTGACAGTAGCGGCAGAGCGAAAAGAGGAGGGAGGTTTTGGGTTGAGTTGGATAAAAGTGGAAACCTTGATTCTATTTTTTTCTGCTGCTACTTTGTGCTGTTCACTAATGTGCTCTGTTTTACTGACTGAACACTTGGAACAGGCGGATTGTTCGCAAATTTTAAGTTCTGAACCCATTTAAAAGGGATATAGCTATCATCCCTGGCTTTTAAAAGCCTTCAGAGAAAAAAAGCTGAAACAAAGTAGAACTTCTCCTATTGACAGCGTAGCTGTCATTTTTGGGTGCGCTTTGATGTGTCGAGCTAGGAAGAGCCTTGAAAACCAGTGAACAGAAAAAGTGGTTTCTCTGACCAAACCTCCACTTCTTATGGGGAGCCATTTGTGCCAATATCATCAATCGCTAGTGATAAAACTCAATTGTTAGTGCTAAAATATCAATCGCTGATGATTAAACTCATGGTTAGCGCTAGCAACAACTCCACGAACTCCTCTTGGCAGAAGAGACCTTAGGTAGACCATGCTGTCAACCTACCTCCCGCCCTGACTTGAAATCGACTCACAGCCACTGAGTCTCTGAGGATGACGCAACATGCGCCTAGCGCAAAAGAACATTGAGACTGCTCGACGCCTGATGGACCGCAGAAAACCCGTTTTCTTTAACCTGTCAATCCAAAACATTAATTAATTGCGAGAAAGCCTCATTTTTTCGGGTTAGAGCATTTATTGTAAGATCAGAGATGTTTATCAGCACGACTCAGGACTGATCCTGAGAAAAAAACCTTGTTTATCTCTCTTTTATGTTACATACGCCGCCGTTTGTAATTTGTACACAACATAATTTATCATATGAAAATCCGACAGTTTTTTTCCTGCACAGTAAGCCATCAAGGCTTGATATTTTGAGAAAGTTCCATTTTTCAAGAGAAGATCGAACAACGAGATAAACCCTGAAATGATTGTTTTTTAAGCGGGTGAGTAGAGAGATATTTGGGTCAATGTTTGCACATTATTTGAATGACTTCAAATTTGATTCCACCAGTAGTACGGTTATTTAAAAACCAAATTTTCTCGGCTTCATGAGTTACTAGCAAATTTTATAGGTATGGTTGGCTCTGTGAGCTCTACTTTAATAAGATGGAATAGATATATGGGATCGGACGAGGTAAAAGCGATTGATGATAAATGGACTCTTCCCCGGGGTAAAGTTACTTCTGTTCTCATATGGTTTCAGCCGGTTTGTGCTAATTTCAGTTAAAAGTGAAACTTGTCATGAATAATTGATTAAAAGAGAACAATTTGTTAATAAGCCTTCGCTCTTTTGTTTCAATAACCTTGATATTTGGTCATCAAACGCTTAAGTGAATACGTATTTGTTTTGATAGTATACCAAGACAGTACTAGCACTTTGCACCTTCTGTGCGCTTCTCAAGCTTTAAGTTCGCTTGAATATTATTCCATCGTCGAAGAAATTCAACTCTGAAAGGTAAATGGACACTTTCGTATTTTATTTTTTTTATCATGAATGTATGGTGCGAGTATTGACGCGGTCTAGTCTTGCTAGTAGTTTTTCTTTAATTTTTCATCTTTTAAATGCGAACAAAAAACTTCAAGGAAGTTTTCCCTTTCACAGTGATGATGTTTTAGACAGGCTAAGTCTTGTAAGTTTACAATTGTGGTAAATGAAAATTGATGAGTGCAGACCTGAGAGTTTTAAAAGCGTGGTTTACATGACGAGCTTTGCTCACCAAAAGAATTTATGCAAATGAGGCTGAGGCGGATCTGAGATCCGCCTGGCAATTATTAACTGTAAGAGAAGAACTGACTTCGCGCCCACAGAACGACCAAGGTGTTGCGAATGAATTTTCAGTAATTACTTTTTTGGCACTTTTCGGCGTCCAAATTGCATGGCGAGAGTAACCCAAAACCTTAAAGCAGACCCTTCTTGTCACAATACGAATGTTTTCCAGATAGGGACACGCGTTAATGTCAGCTCAACTCGCGTGATTGCATTTTTCAAGGTTAAACCCTCGCGTGGATCTAGCAACTCAAGTTTACTTTAAAGCGCACAATTTAAGCCAAAGTAATTTTATAATTTAACTCCATGATCGAAATTTTGTTTACAAAGGATAATAATAGATCGACATCGACCTAGAGCGTCAGCTTCACTCGCGGGGAGTCAACCATTTTCTCTTGCCCCTTGCGCAACATAGAATGCAAATTTGCTGACCCACTCTATTGATACACACAACTCGACAGTCATTAAGAGTTGAAAAAGATTAAGTTTTTTACCAAAACCATGTATTTCCGATTTTTAAACGCTAACAAAAATGTAGTAATGGTATGTCCACTCCGGAAAATAATACCGCAAACAACAGCAAGCCCTAACCGCGATGAGAACACTCATGGATCACACAGCGCAACAGAACTCATTTTGTTTGTTTGTTTGGTTTTTTCCGATAATATTGGCCTGTAAAGAAATATGTAATGGAGTTTTTTTGTACCTTCCGCCGGCACCATATAATTGGCTAAATGCTAGGGAAGTAATATACTTTAAAGAGATCATTAAAGGAGTAAAATCTTTAAAAAAATTTTTCCTGCTGGGGTTTCCTGGCGCGCCACTGCGAACACAGCGAACCTCATGTATAAGGCTGCGAGAAAATAAACAAAGACAAGTAGAAAAAGTTCTTTACTCACAAATCTCTTTTACAATCTATGACCGATTTTACATCTCGTGTCTGAAGCAAGAGTTGGAAATGGAAATGCAATTTAATACGTTACGAGAAGAGGTATTTCGGAAGAGAAGAGGTAATTACTCGTTGGTAATTTTATTCCTAAATTCGTTATTTATTTTTAATTGAAAAATCACGGGATTTGAGGACAGACACCACCAAGGCAAACACAACATCGACGTAAAAATTACCAGTCAACGGAACGTGCACTTATGATCTGTAATTAAGTTAAGGTTGGTTGGTCATCTAAACAGGAAAACTATCTTTTTCTATTAAAACAAACATTGCTTTTTCATCACGGCTTTTCGCGGTTAACGTTCAAATAAATCTGCAAAGGAAAAAAAATCAAGACAAGTAAATTTGATTATGTCGCAATTCAAAATTAGTTTGTCATAAGATGAAAACGCACAGTCTAAAATGAAACAACTCCCAAAGAGAGACAGAACCAAATTAAAAAAAAGAAAGATTTTGCCTTCAGATAACAAAAGTCCAAATAGGACTGACTACCCAAGAGAGACAGAACCAGGTGAAAAAAAAGGGAAAGGTTCTGCCTTCAGATAACAACAGCCCAAATAGGACTGACTACCCAAGAGAGACAGAACCAGGTAAAAAAAAAAAGGGAAAGGTTCTGCCTTCAGATAACAACGGCCCAACAGGACTGACTACCCAAGAGAGACAGAACCAGGTGAAAAAAGGGAAAGGTTCTGCCTTCAGATAACAACAGCCCAAATAGGACTGACTACCCAAGAGAGACAGAACCAGGTAAAAAAAAAAGGGAAAGGTTCTGCCTTCAGATAACAACAGCCCAAACAGGACTGACTACCCAAGAGAGACAGAACCAGGTAAAAAAAAAGGGAAAGGTTCTGCCTTCAGATAACAACAGCCCAAATAGGACTGACTACCCAAGAGAGACAGAACCAGGTAAAAAAAAAAGGGAAAGGTTCTGCCTTCAGATAACAACAGCCCAAACAGGACTGACTACCCAAGAGAGACAGAGCCAGGTGAAAAAAAGGGAAAGGTTCTGCCTTCAGATAACAACAGCCCAAATAGGACTGACTACCCAAGAGAGACAGAGCCAGGTGAAAAAAAGGGAAAGGTTCTGCCTTCAGATAACAACAGCCCAAATAGGACTGACTACCCAAGAGAGACAGAGCCAGGTGAAAAAAAGGGAAAGGTTCTGCCTTCAGATAACAACAGCCCAAATAGGACTGACTACCCAAGAGAGACAGAACCGGGTGAAAAAAAGGGAAAGGTTCTGCCTTCAGATAACAACAGCCCAAACAGGACTGACTACCCAAGAGAGACAGAACCGGGTGAAAAAAAGGGAAAGGTTCTGCCTTCAGATAACAACAGCCCAAACAGGACTGACTACCCAAGAGAGACAGAACCAGGTAAAAAAAAAAGGGAAAGGTTCTGCCTTCAGATAACAACAGCCCAAACAGGACTGACTACCCAAGAGAGACAGAACCAGGTGAAAAAAAAGGAAAGGTTCTGCCTTCAGATAACAACAGCTCACATACGAATGACAAAACCGGGAAAAAAATTAAAAAATGAAGGTTCTTCCCTCACGGAGATAAGTCTGATTACATGAGAGAGTGGGTACGAAATAACAAATGAACGAGAGTATCTTCAGGATTCTGCTTTCGAAACTGCGAAATAGTACAGTACGATTAGTAAGAAAACACACTAACCTGCCAAGAGCGCGTCATCTTATAGGGAAAGAATATTTGAGCTGTGATGTCAGGGTTCATTCCATAATTAGTTCATCTTGCTCATGTCAGGTTTCAACAGTTTGATAATACACCATGTGATTTTAAGCATCTGTCACCTAACTATCACAGAAATAATTCCTTCTCTTGCTTCGAAAGCACAGAAGTAAAGGTAAACCTTGCTTTGCTGATTAAATGGTTTGGGCATCATCATTTTCCGCTCAAAGGTTATTAAGCGGCGAGATTTATCGCGCGTCATCATATAGCTCTAGACAGAAATTATCAGGCATACAACCTTATCTAAAAGCCAAATTGGACAGGCCAGCGAGTAGAATTTCTTCCTCGCGAAGTTTTACACAGTTAAGACCTTACCTTAAGGAAAGAACGATGGCCCCTTTTCGTAGATACCGCCGAATATACTCGTACCTTCGCACAGAATTTTCGCGGGATAAGTTCCCACGCTTACCTGATGATTGGGACTTACTAAAATGATATTTTATACTGAAAGAGCTCCTCTGTATGGACGCCAGAAAAGTATTATCAAAATATCTACCCAATCGTTTCAAGTGTTAAATGATACTCTTGTATCTCCAGAACATACTGCAGTCGAAATCTCTCTCGAAAACAAGGTCCTTACCGAGCGGCTCACCGGCTTCCATGTTGACTTAGGGTCAAAGGTCTGATCAGAGTGAAATATAAGTTGGCTAACACAATTTAATTTTGGTATTGTCGTGACAGAACAGATAATCGCTCTTTGCGTCACAAACCAATAAATCTGTAGATCACGAACAAAACATGCTGGGTACAATAACTGTTACTTGATAGTCATGTCACGCACTACAACCAGGCTATCCTCAAATGCCATGACACACTACGGCTTAGCTAAGCCGTTCTTGTCGCTGAATCATTCTACAATTATGAAAATTGCCATTCACGCCATGAATGCGTAGTTATCTCCAAAGAGAAAATTGTGCAAAAGAGTCCTAAATTTACGTAGCACTCCTAACGCGCAAGCCGCGCGGATCCTCGCGCCTGTTTACATTTTAATTGTTAACTTCAATTAATTTCACGCTCGAAGCCAAACACCTCGCTTTCACTTGCTAATTGAGCCCTCTCGCTTTGCTTTGACTAAGACCATCAATGCCTCCTTTTGAGGTGCGATGCGCTTGGCTAATTTTGCACCTTCTTCTGCGTCTTCTCGCAAAAAAATGCTGGACTGTTATATTTATGGAGGACTGTCGTATAATAAGCAGGAAGATCATTACTGAAATTAAGCTTCATAGATCTCGACTCGTAACATCCATGTTGCTCTGTACTTTTCCTGCCAATTTGTCAGGTCAGTGAACTCATATGTAATTATATTTGACCCTGAGGAGAGTCTTTACTGTGTAACCGCATCCCCAAGGGTAACATGAAACCTGAGCTTAACCAAACCCAAGCCATTTACCCTCCGTAAGGCCCCAAACCCAAGGTGTGTGTAACCACGGCTATTGCCAGCCTCAGTAATGACAGGGGATTAAGTTTAGATGATAAAACAAAGGATGATGTTGAGAGAAATACCGGAGGTCAAGTATATTCGTTACATGAGGTCACACAACTCGGTAATATTCACGGTGAAAATTTGCATATTTGAGCGTTAGAAGGAAAAAAATTTCTAGAAAACTAAAATATATTTTCGCAAAAAAACCACACCACAATTATTAGGAAATATTGGACTACAAAATATGAAAGTAGGAGTGAAATTAGATTTTGGGTGACGTGCCGCTGTTTGTCTGATGGATGCTGACATTAGCTCTTAAAGCATTCCCCATGTTCTAATTGCCCACCTGATCGGACCCATCTTGCCCGCAGGGAATTTCCCATTTTGATTCAGCGTACGAAAAAAATTACTAAGACAAGCAAGTTTCTTTATGTTTGGACAACACCGGCGATAAGGTCGCAAAAGGCGGAAAAAGACAGTAGAAAAACAAGATAACATAAATGATAAACTTAAACGATTCGTAGGTTTATTTGGTACAAACATAGGCGCTTCCTTTCCAGTCTTCCGAAATGAATGAGTGTTGATTCTTTATAAAGCGATGATCTTTTTCTTGTCTCATAAATGCGTTATTGACTAAGCTTGTTTGGTCTAGATGGCTGGATATTAGCCTCATTCTTTTTTCCGTGTTATTGACCTCGACTTAGTCTCGTCCATGAAAACGCAAGAAAGGAACCCGGCCAATGTCTAGCCCTCGTGACCTCAGGCCATTTTAATAACGCATATATAGGATAAACTAATAAGATTACCGTTTTTCATTGATACTAATTTTAAAAATAATTTTATTTTCCCGAAGGGATGCCTCAGCCACAAATTGTTTTCCTATTAGTGATGTTATTTGGGGTACAATGCTTGGGTATGTTGACACTTTATTCTTATCGCCTACACATAATGTGTTACAAGTCTTATCAGATGCCTAAGCTGAGAAAACTCTTTAAGATGGCCAATTTACGTTATAAACTAAGTTTATATGGAAAATTGCGGGTTGTGTGTGAGTTTATATGCAGAAAATGGAACTAAGCTATTGGTGGGAACATGGTGACAAGAAAAACAAGAATAAATTAGGTCAATGAAGAGCGTTCGCTCATACCGTGGTAATTAAGAGTGAACACATGGCAGTCTGCGACCTTCCTTACAACTAAGCAGTTTCGAAAGCCGCAAAACTCTTAAACAATTATTTATCTTTCAAATCGAAACTCTTAATACCCACGGTATCAACGAATGCTCTTCATTCAACTAATGTATTCTTGTTTATCCATTTTCTGCATATAAACACAGACACAGCCCACAATTCCTACATTCGCTGTGAAGAAGGGCTAGCGCTCGAAAGTCAGCTTTGAAAGTCTTTGCGGTGGCCAATTTACTTTGTCAACTCACTTGATAAAGCCAAAATTGTCATGTTATACTCCCTCACCGACACGGCAACACAGTTTCTTTGGAAACTGAACCCCTTTATCAAATGATAAATAGCATGGTTTCTGCAGGGCATTTGGGAAAACTTCCAACTAAATATCACTCGCAGCTTCGCCGTTGGTGATATGAGTGTTGAACGCCCCTGATTTTCAATTTTCACTAAAAAGTAACGTAACGTCAGTCACAGTCCACAGCAAGTTATCAATATCGGTCCAATTAGAAAGAAATTCAATACCAGCAAGATTTCCCCTGGTAACACCCTAGAAATATAGTGCTCAGGAACCTTAACTGTTGCACTCTGCAAATACAATTATAATTTATTTATCGCTGACAAGAATTCTCTGCCCTTATTTCAAATAAATGACTACTGCAATAACTGAAATTCCTGATAATGAACGTCTCTGAACGAATCAGGTGGAAATAATTTATTCAAAAATGTAAAAATTTTAGATTAGAGTGAGGTAAGTTTAACTTTGAAAATTATTGTTTTTACTAATGGAAGTAAGTGTCCTAATTATTTTATTCACTGTTAGTTACGAATGCATGCGCATGGCTTTTTCCTTTCAGTAGATGGTAGTTCTGACGTTAATTACTGACGAAGTTGATTAAAAATTCAAATGATGTATATAATTCATGCGGATTAATGCTCTTATAAAAATCAGGGACAGTCCTTCATCAAGGAATCTGCTCTATGAACAAACAGATTGAAACAACTTCTAAGATGATTCTTTTCTTCATTAAAAAGTTTCATATTTTTTCCTTTTTACGTGTCTACCTGCTGTTATCCCATGTTTGATAGGAATGATCTTATTATCTTCATATGAATGTTTTTATCAAACTCACTGAGACAGTACTTTTATTAGTAAATCTAAGCTTTGACCGAATCATAACTTTTAAGATGACTCTTTTCTTATATTGATAACTTGAATCTTCTTACTTTTATCAAGAATTCTATCAAAGATTTTCCCAACTCTTCAAAAAAGAATAAATAAAATTAACTTTTCAGATGATAACTTTCTTTTAATAATTAATAATATCCTTTTACTTTTCATGTGGATTTTGTGGAACGAATCAGTTGGTAAGTGTCTTCATACTTTACAGAATGATTAATAAGAAATTGCCTTATTCCTTTTCATGAGGACATGGTGCAATAACTACCGTATATGCAGTATCGATCAAGTCTAAAGACGTCCTCATAATTGATCAATCCTATAAACTTATCACGCCCATGAGAGCCCACCAAAAAGGACAGATTTTCAGTGATTTTAAAATAATACCATTACTAATATAAAAAATGACTTTTCTTCACATTATATTTATTATTATCATTTAAGTTCTGTACATGGATCACCAGAGATTTTAAAATACTATCCTTGTCGATATAATAAAAATGAGCTTTCTTCACATAATATCACGTTATATTTATTATTATCATTTAAGTCCATGATATATTCTTTGGTGCGAGAAAGTGACCACTTTAATAATACAAAAAGAGCCTGATTTCCTTTCCTTTCCAGTATCTTCATACTTTACGAAATGGTTAACGAGAACTTGGCTTGTTCTTTTTGATGAGGATATGGAGAAATAAGTACCGTTATATGCAGTATCGATCAATTCTAAAGACATCCTCATAATTTATCAATCCTATAAACTTACCACGCCCATGAGAACCCACCAAAAAGGACAGATTTTCAGTGATTTCAAAATAATACCATTATTAATATAAGAAAATTGACTTTTCTTCACATTATATTTATTATTATCATTTAAGTACTGTATCAAGGATTCTGCTAACTCTTTAATATCAGAATGAATAAAATTACCTGTTCAGATGAATACTTTCTTTTAACAAATAATACTATCTCTTTACTTTTCATGTGGATGTTGTGGAACGAATCAGTTCGTAAGTATCTTCATACTTCATGGTTAATGAGAATGTGACTTGTTCCTTTTCATGAGGATATGGTGCAGTAACTACCGTAATATGCATTATTGATTAATTTCTAATAACATCCCCATAATTAATCCATCTTATGATGTTCATCGTGTCCATGAGAGCCAATCAGATAGCATGGATCACCAGAGATTTTAAAATACTATCCTTGTCGATATAATAAAAATGAGCTTTCTTCACATAATATCACGTTTTATTTATTATTATCATTTAAGTCCATGATATATTCTTTGGTGCGAGAAAGTGACCACTTTAATAATACAAAAAGAGCCTGATTTCCTTTCCTTTCCAGTACCTTCATACTTTACGAAATGGCTAACGAGAACTTGGCTTGTTCTTTTTGATGAGGATATGGAGAAATAAGTACCGTTATATGCAGTATCGATCAATTCTAAAGACATCCTCATAATTTATCAATCCTATAAACTTACCACGCCCATGAGAGCCCACCAAAAAGGACAGATCATCAGTGATTTCAAAATAATACCATTATTAATATAAGAAAATTGAATTTTTTTCACATTATATTTATTATTATCATTTAAGTTCTGTATCAAGGATTCTGCTAACTCTTGAATATCAGAATGAATAAAATTACCTGTTCAGATGAATACTTTCTTTTAACAAATAGTACTATCTCTTTACTTTTCATGTGGATGTTGTGGGACGAATCAGCTCGTAAGTATCTTCATGCTTAATGGTTAATGAGATGTGACTTGTTCCTTTTCATGAGGATATGGTGCAGTAACTACCGTAATATGCATTATTGATTAATTTCTAATGACATCCCCATAATTAATCCATCTTATGATGTTCATCACGCGCATAAGAGCCAATCAGATAACATGGATCACCAGAGATTTTAAAATACTATCCTTGTCGATATAATAAAAATGAGCTTTCTTCACATAATATCACGTTATATTTATTATTATCATTTAAGTCCACGATATATTCTTTGGCGCGAGAATGTGACCACTGTAATCATACAAAAAGAGACTGATTTCCTTTCCTTTCCAGTATCTTCATACTTTACAAAATGGTTAACGAGAACTTGGCTTGTTCTTTTTGATGAGGATATAAGTATCGTTATATGGTGTATCGATCAAGTCTAAAGACGTCCTTTTAATTTATCAATCCTATAAACTCACCACGCCCATGAGAGCCCAACAAAAAGGACAGATCATCAGTGATTTCAAAATAATACCATTATTAATATTAGAAAATTGACTTTTCTTCACGTTATATTTATTATTATCATTTAAGGCCTGTATCAAGGATTCTGCTAACTCTTGAATATCGGAATGAATGAAATTAACTGTTCAGACGAATACTTTCTTTTAACAAATAATACTATCTCTTTACTTTTCATGTGAATGTTGCGGAACGAATCAGCTCGTAAGTATCTTCATGCTTAATGGTTAATGAGAATGTGACTTGTTCCTTTTCATGAGGATATGGTGCAGTAACTACCGTAATATGCATTATTGATTAAGTTCTAATGACATCCCCATAATTAATCCATCTTATGATGTTCATTGTGTCCATGAGAGCCAATCAGATAACACGGATCGCCAGAGATTTTAAAATACTATCCTTGTCGATATAATAAAAATGAGCTTTCTTCACATAATATCACGTTATATTTATTATTATCATTTAAGTCCATGATATATTCTTTGGTGCGAGAAAGTGACCAGTTTAATCATAAAAAAAGAGCCCGATTTCCTTTCCTTTCCAGTATCTTCATACTTTACGAAATGGCTAACGAGAACTTGGCTTGTTCTTTTTGATGAGGATATGGAGAAATAAGTACCGTTATATGCGGTATCGATCAATTCTTAAGACATCCTCATAATTTATCAATCCTATAAACTTACCACGCCCATGAGAGCCCACCAAAAGGGACAGATCATCAGTGATTTCAAAATAATACCATTATTAATATAAGAAAATTGACTTCTTCACGTTATATTTATTATTATCATTTAAGTTCTGTATCAAGGATTCTGCTAACTCTTGAATATCAGAATGAATAAAATTACCTGTTCAGATGAATACTTTCTTTTAACAAATAATACTATCTCTTTACTTTTCATGTGGATTTTATGGAACGAATCAGCTCGTAAGTATCTTCATGCTTAATGGTTAATGAGAATGTGACTTGTTCCTTTCATAAGGATATGGTGCAGTAACTTCCGTAATATGCGGTGTTGGTTAAGTTCTAATCACATCATCATAACTAATCCATCTTATGATGTTCATCACGCGCATGAGAGCAAATCAGATGGCATGGATCCCCAGTGACTTCAAAATGCTATCATTATTGATATAAGAAAATGACCTTTTCTTTACATTATATCACATTATGTTTATTATTATCATTTAAGTCCTCGATATATTCTTTGGTGCGCGAAAGTGACAACTTTAATCTTAGCAAAAGAACCTAACCCTGCTTTCATATTAATGCTCTATTACTGGAATGAAGTCGGCTTAAAATATCAGCCTGGCTGTTTTGATGATTGATATTTATTGTTGACATGATATTTAATGAGCATCCCAGAGAATAGTGAATTCATTTTACTTTTAAAAGGTTGTTAGTTTTTTTTAATTGAATCTCCTCTATCAAGGATTCTGCTAACTCTACAATATGAGAATGAATTAAATTTATCCCTCAGATAATAACTTTCTTTTCTCAATGAATACTATCCTTTTACTTTTCGTGTGGATTTTGTGAAAAACACACGAAAAAGACAACTTAAATGATACAAAAATAACCTGATTTCCTTTCATGTTAATGCTACCTGAAAGAACAGAATTAGTTCAAAATACCAGCCCGGCTATTCTGATGATTTACATTAATTATCGACATGATATTTTATGAGCATCTCGGAGCATGGTGAATTCATTTACTTTCAAAAGGTTGTTTTTCAAATGAATTTCCTTACTTTTATTGAGTTTTTTATCAAGGATTCTGCGAACACTTTATTTTGAGAATGAATAAAATTAACTATTTAGATGATTGCTTTCCTTTAACAATTAATACTATCCTTTTACTTTTCATGTAAATTTTGTGGAACGAATCAGGTGGCAAGCGTCTTGATACATTACATGATGATTAATGAGAGCTTGGCTCGTTCCCTTTCATGAGGATATGGTGCAATAAGAACTTTTATATGCAGTATCCATAAATCTCTGATAACATCCTTATAATTCACCAATCCTATAAAGTTATCATGTCCGTGAGAGCAGATCAGAAGGGACGGATCATTAGTGATTTTAAAATACTATCATTATTGATATAAGAAAAATTCCTTTTCTTCACACTATATCACATTATATTTATTATTAATATTTAAGTCCTCTAAAAACAGAAAGGCTTAAATTGTCTTTACATGCATCACAATCATCATTCTTTCACCTCTTACACCCTAACATCCTTATGCGTATTCTCCATAGCACGCAAGTGAGCTTGGAAAATACCAGCCAGAAGTTACAATGGTTATAACTCATGAATTCTTTGAGTTATTTTAATTTGATATAGTCAAAAAACTTGAATGAGCGGGCAATGTTTTGTGCATGCAATTTGCAATGTTGGCAGGCAGTTCTTCTATTTAGAGTCACTTTAACTTGTCAAACAGTTAAAGTTTTGAAATAAATATAGTTCATGGTGGCTGGTCATCCTGGGAGTCATGGGAGAGGTGCAGCCTAACTTGTGGTGGTGGATCGCAAAGCCGAGTGCGCAGATGTACAAATCCTCCACCACGGTGGGGCGGAAGGTTGTGCCATGGACTTAGTAGCATAAGCCAGTCTTGCAACACAAATCATTGTCCAGGTGAGAGTGTGTATTCGGTGTTAAACCAACAATCTTTTATCATTTTGATTATTAATTTTGCTGGTTCCAGGTGCTCCATGCACCTATAATTTCGTTTACGTAGATTTTTAGATATCAATGTTTAGTAGATGCAAGGTTTTTACCATACGCTGCTATTTAGATGTGGCAAAGTTCTGCCTTATCTTCATCTTCTTTGCTCAAAAGGTTGAATAAATCAGCATTATATACGCATGCAATTTGCAATATCAATGCAGATATCAAGTTTAGAAGCTGTAAGGTTTCTACCATATGCTGGTGTTAAGATTCTGTAAAGTTTCTTTTATTCGTTATTCTTATTTGAAACGGTCAAAATGTTGAATGAATTAGCAATATATATGCATGCAATTTGCAATATCTGCAGGCGGTTCTTCATTTTATAACATATTTAACTTGTTAACCATGTTAACCTCTGATACAATGATAGTTGATGGTGGCTTGTCATCCTGAGGAGCATGGGAGAGCTGCAATGTAACGAGTGGGGGTGGATTACAAGGATGAGTTTTAAAGTTGTTTCTTAACGGCTTTTTCTTGAAACATTGTTAGTCAATGGTGGTTGGAGTGAGTGGAGTTCCTGGAGTATCTGCACCAAAACAGTCAGTGGCATACAGATAAAGTTTAGAGAATGTTCCAATCCAGAACCAGCATACGGCGGGGAACATTGTAATGGGAGCAGAGTACTTGTAAGGGAATGTAACAAAATGTCCAGCTGCCACGAAGGTAACATACAGATTGTAAAATCAGTGCGCCCGAGTTTTAATTACATAGGGTAACATTAATTGAAATACAGACATCATAAATGGTCCGTAGTCTAATCATAGTTGAACCCCATATTAAAAAGGTTAAGTCCTGTCAAAAGCCTTTGTCGTTTAATCTACATCTTAATAAATTGACCTTGTCCAAAATTAGCATTAGCATTACATCGCAGCTGGAATAAAGTTATTTTCATTACTATTATCATTTTCTCACTCATTACTATCATCAGGATCATCATCGTTATCGTTATTATTATCATACAATCCCTATTATTATTATCGCAAATGTTTATGTTACTTTAGTATCATCATTTATATTGTAATTATTCTCATTAAAGTGTTCACTGTTGTCATCCATAGGCATTTAGCGCTAAATTTCTTGTCAATCACAACTGAAATATTTAGTTTCTTGATAAAATAGTATGGGATGTCTTATGTGAGCAGTATCAATTAACCATTTAATTTGGGGCTGATGATTATGTTTGTAACACACCTAGAATTGGTAAACATTTGAAACTAAGTACATATTTGGGGCAATCATCAGCAAAATAATTAAAATTTGTAGAATCTTTAAGAGGGCCTCTCAAGATATACATATACTTTTGCATTATTTCTTTCATCAGTATTTCCACTACGCTTTAGAACGGAGAGCAACCCATCGTTTGGTACAATGGAAATCCATACAAACAGCAGCTGGAAAAAGCTTTGCACCAGTACGTGGAATAAAGTTGAAGTAGATTTGACATGCATGGCAATGGGATACTCTAACAACAGTGATTATGGTAGATGGTTTGAAGACAGTGGCAATGTATCAGAGACATCTACCAATTTCAACTGCACCACCACTTTGACTAAATGTGAAGAAAGCTTCTCAAACAAACTGCAACTCTGCAAAGGTATTAACCAATTATGCATTTTGGAATCTGTTGTCAGATCTCTTTCAATCTTCTCTTTTGTACATCCTATTCTAGGTACCCTTATAGACTTGATCATAATTCGAGCGGTAGACCTCGCCAAAACATCCCTTCTTGCTTTGGTAATTGATTATGTACTAGTGTTTCCTCGAAGACTGCCCTCTTAAAAAATATGACATATATCGACAATTAGGTTGTTTTCGAGAATTAGTTTAAATCGTTGAAGGCGTAAAAAATGCCCAAAAATGATACCTGAACAGCTTCCCATCAAAGAACCCGTACAACCGAATTGGATTTCTGATCCTGTATGAACACCTTGAACTTTTAAATTTCTTCATAATCCTACTGTCTCCTTCCTTCCCTCATCCATATTTCATCCTTTTATTAATTCACTGTTAACTTACCTTCATTAATTGCTTAATATTTTGTGACTTTATAAGTTCCCGTTCGCTTGAGTGGTGCAAATGTAGAGTATGGTGGTAGAGTGGAAGTATTTTACAAAGGGAAATGGGGAAAAATTTGTACCAATGGATGGGATCTCAATGATGCCCAAGTTATTTGTCGCCAACTTGGCTTTGAAGAAGCTCTTGCTGAATTTTTTGACTCCAACCTAAAGGATGGAAACACTACTTCTGTAATGGTGGATGTTTCCTGCACTGGAGTAGAGGATGAACTTGCATCTTGCACTCGCAGTGATGGAAAGTTAAATGTCCCCGGTCAATGTCAAGGAGATGGCAAAGGTTCCCAAGCACGGTGTCAACCAAGTAAGTAAGGCATTAATAACGCCGAGATGGAAATTCCTAAAGGTAACTGGTCCTCGTGAATAGTCACGTGTTTACAGTTAAACATGAAAGATCAAGATACCAATAGTTTTGAAACTAATACCAAATACCGAGATAGAATGAACTGATTATTGTGCGACATGAAAATATTTCTTTCAGAGAACAGAAAGGTATGGGGAAAAGAGAAACTTCACTTTGATGTCGGCGACGAGGAAACCCTTCACTGCTCAATACATAACAAAACCAAGTTTGCGAGATGGGTCATTAATGATCAAAAGGTGCAAAGGAACACTTCTTCTTCCAAGAGGGTCAAGACCATAGAAGATGGTAAACTGGTCATAGAAAATGTGCAGTTGTCTGATGGAGGAACATATGAATGCCTCATAGAGGAATATGTTCATTATTACACGGTCTACATCAATGGTAGGAAAATCCTTTTCAACCCATTTAGAAGACCTTAATTGCCTCATTGTAGAATAGGTTAACATAAAAGTAAATGTGCCCGGCACACACAATAGGAGCACACAATACAGAGTAGTTAGCATTTCTTCAATGCAGCTTCGGTCAGTGGTTTTTTTCGTCATGTATTCCAACAGCAAGATTCACTGAGAACACTCGTGACCAGCAGAGCCTTATTGCTTACACATCTGGTATTATAAACTGTAGTGCTGAAGGAACACCACTTCCACAGATAACATGGGGGAAACAAGGAGAAAAGTTAGTACCTAATGGAAGAAGATTCGCTCAAATTCCTAGCGGCAGTCTACACATTGATCTTGTTCATCCTGAAGACGGTGGCACATACAGATGTACCATAACACAAAATAAAGGATCAAAAAGGTCCACAAACAAAGCTAAAAACATAAGTGTGTCTGTTATAGGTGAGTGAGTTATTGAGAAAACCCAGAACTGGTTGGGTCATTATACCAGCACGAAATAATTATAAAAATAACGATAAAAAGTTTATTTCTGTGTCGAACCATGTAGCCTGGGAAAAGCCCATGCTAATAAAGGGACACAGACTAATACAAAAACTTAGACGACTAAGATATCTACACTAAAGTATGAATAATAAAAAATGTAATCTAAATTGTATTAAAGATGACGCTAAACGATATAGGCGACTATCGATGGCTGATCTTAAGAATTTGGTCACTTAAGTAGTTCAGTTGCATGTAGATAATGCTGATAAGATAGGTTTTTTATTTCATTTATTGAGGTTAAAGCAATCTTTGGCTTTTTTTTTAAAGGTCTTTTATTTTTTGCCGACAGGCATTTCTGTTAGGTCACTTTATGTGTTCCAATCATTTATTGTTTTTAGCCGTCAGAAAGGACTTCCACCCGGTAATTAAAATTAGTCTGATTAAAATGCATTGCCTAATTTGTAGATTGATGATAGTGAAAGTTATGTGCCAAAAGTTAATTGCCTTCTAGGGTATATATATTATGCGTGTAGAACAAAGCCGATTTGTTTTAATTTTTTTACTTGTTTATTCAAAGTTCGACCACAGGTTAATGTTGCAGGAGCAAGCAATCTAATCAGAGAAGGAGACACTGTAACTTTGACTTGTAAAATCATTCAAGGTTGGCCCCAGCCACAGATAACCTGGCTTAAGAATAACTCTTTTAAAGGACACAACATGTCTCTCTCCTTTAATAAGATAACAAAGGAAGACACAGGTCTGTACACTTGTGAAGCAAAAAATCGTGGAGGAATTTCCGCTGAAAATATCTATATTTCTGTTAAAGGTAAGTTTTCAGGTCTAAAATTGCATTTTAAATCATTCAGTTGTGTTAGTTTCTGCCGATTGACTTTGGATTAAATGCTGTGGGTTTAAGCGCTGTTAAGGGTTTGTAATGATTTTTCGGAGCTTGATTTATAAGCGACGAATCGCTAGTGGTTTGCGATCATTCACAAGTTCAATAGGAAGTATTTTTCTCCCAATTTAATGTGTAGTCAAATCCGTCTTTAGTAAACTGAGAAGTGTGGCGCTTGCTTCCAACTTGTAATTACTTAGTTAGTTATATTAAGCGGCTGCTATTTGGTAGTCATTGGCTGGAGCAATGGGTTGGAACCAAAACAAAACATCTGCCATAACGATATTTGCTCTGTATCTGTTAATATTATCTCATCGTGACTTTCATATTAAATTTTTTTTTGTAGTTCCACCACATTTAAATCCTGAACTCAAGAATCTTTCAGTCCCACTGAACTCCACATTTGAAACAGATTGTTTTAAAAGGGCTTATCCTCCAGTATCAGTCAATTGGACCAAGGATGGAAAATCTCTTGGTAACAACAACACATTAGTTATTAAGCGTGTGACGTTTGATGATGAAGGTCTCTATGAATGTGCTGCTAAAAATCCGTTCGGAAAAGACAAAACCTCTTTCTGGATCGATGTTACTGGTAAATCAAATTCTATCTACCTTTGGCATCTTGACAGGTTTTCACCCTCTCGGTAGTTTTAATCAGCTTTACTGGAGAAAAAACTAAATAACTTTTCAACATTCTTTATTTTTATTTTCATTCCTTTGTTTATAAATTTGTCTTCGATTCGGATACCTCTGTAAGATGAATATCTAGATAAGGAATGGACGCTCACCTTAGTTATGTTGAAATAGACTAAAGTTTTTCTTTTGAAATGAGATATCCCTATCTATTGTCAGTTATAGTAATCCGGTAATATCTCTAACCTCAGAAAATGCATATAGTTAGCAGACTCAAAAATCGTCTCACATTTTATTACTGCAAAATGACCCGTGGTTGTCCAGTTGTAACTTGTGAAGCTTGATTGAAGATCAGTGGTGACCTTTTTATTTTCAGTGTCTCCTCAGATTCTATTGTCTCCGATAAACCAATCTGTCACTGATGGGGACCCAGTCAACTTTACTTGCCGTGCCACAGGTGTTCCAACACCAAACCTGACCTGGACATTCAATGGTGGTAAACTTCCATTTGGTATTAATCAAAACAATTATGAGGGAGACTCATTTCTGGAATCATTTCTGGAAATGCAGAAAATAACAAAGGAAATGGAAGGAACGTACAAGTGTACAGCAGAAAACAAAGCAAATAGAATAAGTTATTCCATAACACTTCAAGTATTTGGTAGGTCCAATAATTATAATGATTATGATGATAATATTAATACTGAAGTGGATGATGATAATCTTAATTTTAATAGCAATTAAAGTGAATATGGTGATGGAGCCAATGTAACAATAATAATCAAAGATACCTTCCTCGCAAAATAAGAGGTGAAAATGGTGGCTAGTGGCTAAAGGTTGCCCCAAAAAGAACTGACAGATTGTTAAGAATGAGATGGAGTCTTGATACCCCTGGAATTTCTGCAGGACAATTGAGTCAAAGAGTGCAGATACAAACTTGAGTGTGATGTACCTGGGAAAATACCGTAGCGAATTGTGGGAAAGATAATCGTTGCGCATGCACCATTTATCAGTTGTTTATGATGACTCTTCCATATAATCACTTTGTGACATTTTTTTATTGTCGCTCTGATCATTTTGATCTCAAAGATTTTGATTAATGCAGTGATTTGTAGATTTGCATGGGGCAATATGTCTACAAGAAAACACAAAGGGCTGGGTCTCGGTTTACGAAGAAGCATCTTGGAAATTCGGTTGGATCGGGTCCGAGACACTTAGGCAAATCTTCAGAAATATGTTGGACAAGTATTTCAAACCCCCGTTTGAAACCCCTTTAAAGCAAATTTCACTCAAATCGGCACGTTCTATCCCGCATGTACTATTGTAGGGTTGATTTGGGATCACTAAATTCTCTGATAATTACCTTACTAAGGTGTCTTGAGTGAAGTTTTTTTTTTCTTTTTACCAAAACCAAGTTATGTATACATTACCTCTTTCCCTCAACACAGAAAAACCCACCGCCAAAGTGAGTCCAGAGCCATACCCAACGCTCATTCAAGGTGATAAGCTTCGGTTAACTTGCAGCGTCAACGAAGCAACAGTAAATATCACTTGGAGAAAAGATGGAGACCCAATAAAAGAAAGGGCAGTCATTGATACGCAATTGGATGAGACAACAAGTTATCTGGTTGTTGAAAAGGTTGTGGAAGAGGACAGTGGTGAATATTCTTGTGAAGCTCGTAACAGACTTGGAAATGTCGCCCGCTCCATTGTGATGATAAAAGTCAACCGTAAGCTGGCATTATTGTAGAAACAATCTGAAATTTAACAGCTATAAATCATTCGACTAAATGGAACCTGAAACTAGCCCTAACCCTTAAGCATACTATTTGCTGTTTTCTGTTTGTTTGTTGCCTTTTTGTTTTTGTTTTGTTGTTGTTTTTTTTCAGTGTGTAAATGCGTGTTTGTATATTGGGTCTAAGCCTGTAATTTGGGTCCCCTGGCCTGTTAGATGCCCAAATAAGTATCATCATCATTGTTTGTTTGCTATTTGGCGAAGGGAATTTCTCTAAATCCATTTAACAAAAACATTTCTCAATTCAAAACAACATTCTAGCCAGGTCTTCTCCATATAGTTCTGATTTACCTTTCTTTGAATCTCTGCCATAAAACAGTAGCCATTTCTAATGAGCCAGCGAAGCTCTAGCGAAAAGTAGTATCCAGAGGGTCTGGTTAATACTTGGTAACAATCTCTCCCTTATCATCACATGCACTTGCTTTTTTTATTTGGCTAAGAACCATGTGTTTAACTTACACCAACAGCTGTGAGTCCATTCCTAGAGTGGTATTATATTTTTGGATCAATGGCTGCTCTCATTGTCATTTTGCTCATGTGTTGCTATTTTTGGAAACGTCGAAGGACAGGTAAAGCTCGTTCTTCTTATCTTGTTTTGGGTAGTTTTTCCAGAGAATTGCCATGTGAGAAGCAAAACATAGGACCAGTTTATGTTTACTTTTACTTCACTTCGTATTTCAATTGTTCTCCTCAAGTCATTATTAGATAAATATTAATACCCTTGGTTTGCAGGAAAAAGAATACCTTTGAGGCACTATTGGCATGTTTCTACTGCTTTTTTGTCTTGCGATTTATCTGATTTATAATCTTCTATTAACCACTGATTAAAGCGCATAAAATATTTACTCAAATATTCAAATTAAGGGAGAACTTTTTTTCCTTCTTTTCTTCTTTCTTTGATTTGCCATTTGGACCTACAGCAGCTGCCATGGCTCTGGAAGTCGGTTAGTTTGCCTTTTATTTATTAAATTGAAATTTTTTTTTTATAAAAAAAATTGAAGTTGGGGTTTAAACCTTGCTGTCATGTCAACGAGTAGTTCTACAACTTTAGTTTTTCTGCACAAGAAAATGTTATTTTTTTCATCTCTAGAGTGATTATATCCTTCCATAAATAGAAGAATCCAGGCAAATAATTAAGAAACTCAAAACGTTTGCGTAACTTCTTTTTCCTTGATCACGTATACTTTGATTTATCATTAGAAATTGTATGATTTTCATAGAATTTAGTCCTAATCAAGGGGAAGCAGTTGAGATGGAGCTTGTGAATGTAGAAGTGGATGAATGGGAGATTGAAGGGAACCGTGTCCTGCTTCAAGAGGTCATTGGGCGAGGGGCATTTGGAGCAGTGTGGAGAGCTCTCCTTATTCCTCCAAATGGGAGACCTGGAAATCGCACAGTTGCCGCTAAATGCTTCACACGTAAGATCCATTCAACTATATTTTCTCAAAGCACGTAGATAGGTACTTTCTGGCCAAGGGTGACCTGCTTTGTGCTTTCCAGTGATCGTTTATCTCAGGTAGACTAAAGCCCTCTAAGAGATTCATGCAAAGTTACTTTTTATAATAACAGCAACAATAAAACAATAGAGGCATCAATAGCAATAAAAAATTGGAGGATGGTAAACATGTGCCACAATTGTGAGGCAAAGAAAATAGGAATTCCTCGAAAGGATTCGCTCGCCGATAGGTTCCATTTTTGCAGCTGTGAGCTCCACCAACTGAGCTTCAAAGACCTCTTAAGATTTGAGGTCTAAATCCTCACCCAAAGTTTTCGCTTCTCAAGCACGAGAAAATTTGTCAACAAGGATTTTTTCCCGGCTATAAAAAATATCCTTTTTATTGTAGCCACTGCAGGGGAGGAAGGAAGAAAATGTTTGATGAGAGAGATCGAGCTGGGAAAAATTCTCGGTGAAAGTAATCAGCCAAACATTGTGAAGTTCATTGGCTGTGTCACAAGACAAGGTACATACTAAGTCTAAGGCATCATTCTTATTATATGCAATAACATTTCAAATGAGTATGAGAATGTTACCTTGTTTGTTTGTTGTTTTTTCTTTTTTTTTTTACTGATCCGTTCCTTTTTTTCGTTATTTTAAGTTCATCCAATGCTTATCATGGAACATTTGCCGTGTGGTGACCTGCTTGGTTACATGAGAAAATGCCGAGGAATTAATGATCGGTATTATCTTGGAGAAGGAAGGGCTCAAAATTTGAACAACTATGACCTTGTGCTATTTGCCAAACAAATCGCCGCTGGTATGGTATTCCTTGGATCAAGGGGGGTAAGTAACCAAAATGCTTCTACATTTAATTTTACCGCAGAAATACTTAATAGGGATTGTTATATCTTTTGAGTTGCTTGAATATAGATATATCTGCATTATATGAATTTTTTCGGAAGCAGGTTTCATATTCTCAATATTTCTCAAGAGTTCCTTTGGCATTGTAAGTGGGTCACCTAATGTCGCGATTCTGTCGGTATATGTTTGGTCTGTAATGAACACCCTAGGAACAATAGTTCTTACAACCCATGCAAACGTCTGTATAATTTTCCCTCTGGTCATGGTAGATCTCACAAAAGACATGCATTTGTTAGCAAGTTTACATTTTGTATCTTTGTCTTTTGGTAGATAATCCATCGTGACCTGGCAGCTCGAAACGTCCTCCTTGATAACAACTATGTGTGCAAAGTGACCGACTTTGGCATGGCATATCAAAACTTCAAATATGGTCATGGAAATGCCAAAAAGGTAAAAGATCGTCTTTGTTTTATCTTTTTTCCGGTGGCACTTGCAAACAGATTCCTAAGGTTAGCTCTAAATCTGCTTCAAATTGACCTTCACTGCCAACTGAGGATAGCTCCACGTTCTGCCATGCCAAAGAATACAACTGAGTTAGTTGACTTTTTCTTTTAAATTTATGACATTTGCTAAATTTTGACACTCCATAGTCTCGGAAGAGGTGCACCACCCACCTCACGTTGATATGCATGTCCTTTGTTAACTCGCCAGTATTACAAAACTTATTTTTAAACAAACCTGTCGTTGCAGGGCTGTTTGCCAATCAAATGGACTGCACCAGAGATTTTGTTGGGAAATTTCGCTGAACTTTCCACCTTGAGTGACGTGTATGTATGATGTATATTTTTGCATTGAGCAGGCCATCTCTTTGGTTTTTGTCTTTACAAGCTCACATAAAGAATATCTCGGCAATAATTTTTTGAAATTTTTTCAGGTGGTCTTACGGAATCGTTCTATATGAGATAGTTACCCTTGGTAAGTCAAACAAATATTTATACTTCCCATGTGTGGAAATGCCGTAGATATCGTTTCCGAAACTCATTAGCAATGTCAATGCCTTTAGGACCCAATTGGCAGACGTTAGTTTGATGAGCTGTAGCAGAAAAGCTTGTTGCACCAAAGTTTACGCCAATGATGAATTTTGCTCAGCTTGTCGAAGTTTCATTCTCTGTAACTGAGAACCGTTGTTTCAGGACTTTCCTTACCCTGACTATCACTCAAGACGAGTAGCATTTTGTGATCGACTTTAAATGACGAAAAACCTTTCAAATTACTTGGCAGAAAAGTGGTAATCAATTACATAAAATATAAGGCTAGTAAACATTATGTTTCGAATGCTACGGTCAAGCACTAGAAGTGGATCTCTCTGATTTAAATCTCAACATTTTCAAAGGAAATATTCGGGTGTATCACGGCCACATTGTTTATTTCTTCGCAGGAGGAATTCCATATGAAGGATGGTCAGAAGGGAATGTGGTTGCACGGGTCACACATGGATACAAACTTCCAAAGCCCGATCATGTTGATAATAAACTGTGAGTCTTGCCTTTCAAGTTGCCATGTTCCATTTTAAATCACCTAATCCCTCCAACCCCGTAGAAAAACATATTCTCTTGTCTAATCTGGTTTCTTCTTTCGTTACTGAACTCTGCTAAATGAAACAAAGTTAACGTTGGTCACCAGTTTGTTCAGTCAAAAATTGTCTTTTCACTCAAGAATATTGAAAAGATTAATTTTCAGCTATTACAACCAGACATTTCTTATCATTTTAGCCATTATTTGGCCAGGGCTGTCTTAAGATTTCTTTAACGGTTGATTTTTTATCACATATTGCATAAACCACAGTCCGGTATTGAACATCATTCCCTTATTCCAGGTATGCTATAATGAAAAGGTGCTGGAATTTTGACCCCGACTTTCGTCCTCCCTTTGAAAGTCTTCGAAAAAGAATGGATACCTACCTTCGTGAAGAGGTTTGTAGCACGATTTGAACAAGTCCTTGACGTCCTTGTAGGCCTCTAATATTATTTATTCCTCTAAAACTACTTCATAGACCCTTGCCCTTTCAAAGTTGATTTCAGCAGATTAACGAAAGTGCTTTAGGATTGTATTGGTTTCTTCTAACTACGGCTGGGGCCGCTTGCGGGAATTTCAGTGCCTTGAGCTTTCCGTTTGACGGCTCTTGCTTTTTGTTACGTTTCTTACCATTTGCCCCAGCCTATTGATGTTTTTTTAAGTTTTAACCCACTTAAAGATAAAACGCGCCAAGATGTCCCATGCCAACGAACCCATCTATCACCATTCCTTCCGCCCTTCCCGCTACTTCCCTTCCAAACTGACTGAGCATCAACATTCATAATAAAGGTTGATGGGAGAGTATAACAGGGTAATTTGGTATTTTCAACTGAGTTGATAACATAAATTGGCCACCTTTAAGTCTTAAAGTGACAGGTTATTATAGTCAACTTACTGGTGAAGTCAGCAATTTGTGCCTTGCTGCAGTAACACCAAACACAGAAGTATTTTGCAGCAGCTGAGTTAATTCCGTAAACCATTGCCAGAACAACATCAGAACAACAGTATCTGCCAAGAAAGGAAAAAAAAAGCAATTAAATCAAATAACATGATGAACTTAAAAAAAGTTAATTCAGTAATTGAATGTAGCAAGATGGATGAACATAGGGCCTAAACTATTTACCTATGTGCATGATGAATGTGGCTTTAAAACCTCACAAACTTTTGAGTGTAACTTATCAGTGAACGTCAAAAAATCAACTTACCATGTCCCTGAGTAGTGAATTCCATCGATTGTCAAACCATTCATCTGGAGCTCATTTACCTGTTCAAATGTTGCACCCAGGTAGATTTTGATTTCTTCATAGCCTTCTTTTCCTAAAATTACTAATTATGTAATGATTTCAGTGAACATTCAGAGAAGTGAATATTTACAAACGTTAGGAAACTTAAACCAAAATTTCACTGGAGCAAAGTGATGCTATCATGTAAATATCAAGCATGACTTTAAAATCCTATTGATTTAAAGAGGGATAAGTTTTAACTAAAACGTTCATTTAGATTTTAAATCCTGATCTATTACTATATCAAAAAAAAAAACACAAAGAAACAATTGTATTTTTGGATTCAATACCATACCATTATACAAAGCAATGGCATACAGATGGTCACAGCCATAACTTTCCTCCTCCAAGAGGCTGAGTACTGCCATAACGGTACCAATCTTGTTGCTCGTTCTCCGGCCATCAGCAGAAAATCGAAGGTTTATTTTGTTCCCATTGGCCTACACAGCCTTTCTAACTTCTGGAATTTGTAGGAGTTGTTCTCAAATTTCACCAATGTTCCGACGTGCCCCATCTCCTTTTTTCGCCAAAACAACGAAGATATTACCAATTAAATGTTATCAAAATGCTTTTTCTGTTTTGTTTTGTTCAAGATAAACAGATCAAAGTCTGTCTCAGTCAATTGTATTCTATCACTGATTTCTGCTAAAAGCTAAAATTTCAACTGATTCTCGTCATTAAGGTCCTTTCATTGTCAAAAAAAGAGAGCCACTTAATTCAGATATATGATATGTGATGATATATGATGAATTTCAAAAATTTGATTTTGTCTTTTTCTTTCATCTTTTATAAAATTTAGTGGCGGTATCATGGCCCTGACATCCTCTGAGAGAGACATCCGCAATGCATGGTAAACGTCGTCAGAAATGAGGCCAGAGTCCTAGGCCACAAGAACATGCTGCGTAGTCTCTACCAGAGGATAGTGTATTTCTTCCTCAACATTACCAAGGGGAATAACAATTTCTTCTCCTCGTACGTTTAACTTGATCTGAAACAGATCAAAGGATGTGTTAATAAACAGTATTGAGAGGGAATTTTACAAGTTAAAAACTGTCTTGTGCACTCATTCCATACACTCAAATGAGAATTTTAGATCAATTACTTATAAGTTAACTATGAACAATCCTACACGAAGTTGAGATTTTCAGATATGCGTTGTCATCAGTGAGCACTCTACTGCAGTTTCAAGTCTCAAATAATCGGTTTTCAACTGTCTCTACTCTAAACGTTTTCGATAATTTTAGTACGAGTGTAAGTCCAAAATTCGTCGAAATATGTATATTCAAGCGAAAACAAATTTTTGTAGAGTGGCACTCCGCCACCTGGGGGAATGCGAGCGAGATGAAACAGTGGCTTAGTAATTATTTGCGGAGGTAACCGTATTAATAATTGAAATAAAATCAATCGGTAACTCTAACGGTGTAGCAACAAAGAATATGAAATAAGGTAAAAACGAACATACCTCGATGGGAACAAACTCATGGAGTCCTTTTAGCAATTGCACCACAAGGTTTTTTATCCTCCTCTTTTTGTTGTTTGTGGCTGCCTTTGTCAACTCGAAGAATCGCTTTTGCGAGGCATTAAACGATGCCTTTGTGCGTACTTGGGAAAGGGCGTCATTTAGCTGGACGACCAACGAGTTGTTCTGATGTTTCAAAAACTTATTTTCGCCTCTCAGTCTCCTGATTCAGCTTCGTACACTTTAATAAGTGGTAAGCGCGTTGTAAACGCGCTGGACACGGACGTAAACTTAAACTTTGAGAACATTTCTTTAGCCAAGATAAACGTGAACTATTCATCTGTTCTTCTGTTAGGTCTTTTATAGGATTGTCACAATGCTTATTCAACCATATTCCTAATTCAAGGCTGCCCTTATCTTATGTTAATGTAACCAAACCATAGTTGATGAAGCGAACCAGCGACTGGTTTTGCTGTTATTCCTTACATTCAGGGTGTCACGGAACCCATCAAGAGAATTTTGAATAGCCACAACGTTAAAGTTGCTCAAAAACCTTTTCAGACTTTGAGGTATATTTTCGCCAAACCTAAGGATCCTGTCACGAAAGAACAACGTACTGACGCTATTTATTCTATTCCTTGCAATGACTGTGACAACAAATACATCGGACAGAGCAAACGTCAATTTGGTACACGTCTGAAAGAGCATCAAAGAGCGGTTTTCTTTTGCAAAAAGGAAAATTCAGCTTTATCGGAGCACACATGCCTAACCAACCATACAATTGGGTGGGATAATTCCAAAATTATCACCACTAATCGGCGTTACCACCAGCGTCTTTGTTTGGAGGCTTGGCAAATTAACTCCGCCCACGCTCCTTTAAATAGTGACGATGGCGGCTTGCTTCCTGACGCCTATTTACACCTCGTCAGAAAAAAGGCAGCTAATTAGTGATCATATGAAAGGATCTCTTGTTGCAGCGTTTAGATCACCCCTGATGAAGGCACCAGACAGGAGTGTCGACACGTTGGGTCTATGAATCGTAACTTCTTCTGTTACATTCATTAAATCTGTAAACCAGAGTCGCATCAAACCATGTCTGACTGTCAACCTGGTTGCTGTGTGAACTTTAATAAACTCTAGAAATGTTTAGTGTTAACAACTGGGTTGAAAACGTAAATTAGCCACCGTAAAGGGTAAAAAAGCTGACGTTTACTATTACTAATCGATTACTAGCGATTACTAATCGCTCTGACGAAGGGCTAACGCTCGAAAAGTCAGCTTTTTTACCCTTTACGGTGGCTAATTTACGTTTTTAACCCAGTTGTTAACAATTAATTACCTGCTATACTCTCCCACCGACGCAGCACCACAGTTTCTTTAGAAACTTACCCCTTTATCTAGAAATGTTTGTTGAACAAGGCGTTGTTGTTGCCATTCATTTAAGTACTTTGAGACCGCTTGAAGTTGGAGTGACCGTTCTACTTTAAAAAAGGAAAAAACAGATCTTGCTCGTAAAAGACTTTTCTAAAAACTGTAAAAAAATGAATTCTTGAACTGTTTTTAGAATGAAATACTGCTAAAAGCAAGTTTTTCGAGGTTTTCGCAGAGCGCGTTTGTTATCACTTTTTATTTGTTCCTTTTGTCTTTTACCTCGCGCGTGGCATCCAACGAAGGTGTGATTTTTTTTCATCGTTTTAAGAAGATGTGAAAAGAGTTCTAAACTTAATATTGTTAATCAATGCTCAGAGCGCGCCTTTATAAATTTTAAATAAATGGAGGGAGTAAGTTTCTTAAGAAACTGTGGTGCTGCGTCGGTGGGAGAGTATAGCAGGTAATTTAGTGTTAACAACTGAGTTGAAAACGTAAATTGGCCACCGTAAAGCGATTGACGAAGGGCTAACACTCGAAACGTCAGCTTTTTTACTCTTTACGGTGGCCAATTTATACTTTCAACTCAGTTGTTAACACTTAATTACCTGTTTTTAATTTTTTTCTGGTGTTTTCAAAGCCCCTCAACGTTAGACTGTCACGATAGGATTTCAATTGAGTTTCTTTTAGGAGGCGGTTTAGAGCGCGAAATCAAATTATGGGAGGCGATTGCGCAGTGCTTTATGCATATAAAGAAAATAGGATAACTTTCGTAGCGCGAAATTTGATTGCCCTAAAATTTGGTAGATGAGTCTGACAGCGTCAGTGACGTGATTGAGTGCACGTAACCTGTTGGGCAAAAAAAAAAAAAAACAGCAGAAAATGACTATGCGAAAAAAATATCACCTCCTTCTACTACACAAAAGGATGAATAGGTATCTATTAGATGTCAGCTTGTATAATCACAAAAAAATTGTGGGAGGAGATTAATCAGTTTTTCGTACTTACGAAGCGCGAAATTTAAATAAACTCGGATTGAACAGTCGAGTCAAATGGGAGAAATTGACGAGTGTGTGCGACTTTTTCCACTCGCCACTGTTTTTTTAACTCCTTTCGTTGAATTGAATTACGGAAAGAGAATGATACCCATGAAACTACACGAATTAACGACGCGCGAGGCTTCGGACGTTATTACCAGGTTTAAATCACACGCTAGATATGATATAGAGATAATATGAACCTTTTTGTGTACACCAGGAGCAAAATCTTATTCACGCTGCGCGAAATTTAAATACACGCACATTAAACAATCGAGAGAATGACGATAGTCTTCTATATGATTCAACGGCGTGTTAGGCTTCGGACGTTAATACCACATTTCACATGCTCTTATTACCTTTGCATCGCACAGTGAGTCTCTAATTGAATATATCTTTCGCCAGTTTTAAGCAATATAAAGGAAACAACAGTGACATCTCTTTACCTTAGATACGAAAGCTACAGGCGCCCCACCATCTACCCCACCGTGACTATGTGCATCCTAAAAAAAATCTACTAGAATCACCCCCACGGGGAGGATTTGTCTTATCATCAGTTTTGCCGATAGTTTAAATCTGCTGCTCGTATGATAATCGGAAATTTTGAAAAATCCCGCATGTATTCTAAAGCTGTTTCCGCCATTGTTCCAAAGTAGCCCTATACGGTCATTGTTAATCGTTTAACAAAGCCTGCTGTAATCTAAGCTGATCCGCTTTTCTTGATACGAGCGTTTAAAAGCTGACGTTTCGAGCGTTAGCCCTTCGTCAGAGCGAATTGCAAAGTTCTAACGCTCGAAACGTCAGCTTTTAGACTCTTTATGGTGGCCAATTTAAGTTATCAAATCAGTTGAAAATGCCAAATTACTCATCTACATTCATAACTTCCTACCTACCGACCTACCTGCTGAAGAAAACGCATTACTCTGTGCCTTTAAAGCGAGGATCATTTCTTTGCTTTGAAGTAGTCATTAAAATTTTCTTCTTGACTTGAAGTTAGAGAACATTGTGACGATCGTGAAAATCCTCTTTTATTGCTTTCCCCTTTAGACATATCTGCACCTGCTCGACATGGGATCTTATGACACGACCAAATACTCCAAGGTTGAAGATCTCGGAGGTGAAGATGCCGAACCAAGTGCACGACCTCTAAGGAACGCCGCGGCAAAGAGATTAGGAAAGTGGGCCAGCGACCGTCGTTAGACAGTGTCATTTTGAATATTGCCTAGGAACCAAGCACTTTGAAGTGCATTAAGTATTAGAAGAAAATGTGTAATGGTGATAAGGGTGATAATTTAAGGGTGTTATTGTGTTGTAATAAATCAAAGCTGTTTCCTTGATGAGGCACCTTTAAGTCAGTTTATTCTTAAATCGCAAATGATAAATTACTCGATTTAGATACAGTTGATTAAGTCAGAATTTTTAAAAAAGGGTGTTATAAATGAGAAAGCAGCTCGTCTATTTAGATTTCTGTACTGGGCAAATTGTTTGCTACTGTTTACTGGTGAAACAATACGACTAGTTGTTAGCAATCATGCATTGAAGTGTCCCCTACTAGTGATATAGACTTAGTAAGATATTTAGTAGTTTTAGTGTTGATTTAGTCATGCACCTTTCAGTACCGTGTCCTTTGTCGACGAGATTAGTGACATGCCTTGTAATGTGGTGTTACATGGGTCGTAAATTGCTTAAATTTTGTGTCATCGGTATCAGAAAACGAAAAAAAGTGCATTGCTATTGGTATGTTTACTCTAACCTTGTTGTTATTATTAAATGCTTTTTCATAAACTGAGAGAACCGTTTTAATAGAGTGATTCTAGAATCAAATTAATCAAGTTATTATCCCAATATTTGCGACTCGTACAAGAAACAGAGAGCGCTATTCAGAGGGGTTGTGGCTGATAGACAGACCTTTGCTATGATAAAATGAACCGCTTATTTCAAAGTGGCGATGTGGCTAGAGCAAGGATGAGCGTTTATTTCTGTACATTATCGAAACACACTAAGCTAGATATAAAATTTTGTAAAACACTCTATATAATATCTGCAATAAAAGGGTAGAGGCTTACCTTATGGCATTATTCACAATGTTGTATTACTACTTAACCGGCTCCAGATATACACAGGAGAAAGAAAAACACCTAATCTTGTATCTCAGATACAACGTAATTTTCTTTTAAAGGACATATTTGAACAGTTCGTTCGTAATTTTTTTCTAATTAACTCCGAGTTCATTTTACGGGTTTGTTGATGTTTACTGCCTCATACAGCTCACGCTTGGACGTAATACCCATATTTGATATGGAAGACTTGGAGAGATATCGATACCAGCGTTGCAATGTGTATCGTAGACATCCTTCGGAGGTTGGTCTCCCGATTTCCCTCCACCCGTCCCTTCACGCTGTTCTTGACAAAAAAAAGGGTAATCAGTAAATTATTCCGATGTAAGTCCGGTGTCCTAGCGGATTTAGATCCCCAACAAAAATGAGTGAAAACATCATCCTTAACGTTCTAGTAGAAATAGATAATACTTTACGTTCCAGTGCGTACTAGAGATGTTTTTAATTGAAAATATGCGTATCCCCAATGCATACGAACTGGGAGCTGGAAATGACCCTTTTGACCGAGGGAAAATGCGCAAGCATTTAGTTTAATGTTTCGAGAAAGGTCGTTTTTGAACCTTTTCCGTGATAGTCGAACACCGCTAAATTTAATAAGAGACAAACTTGTGACACTTATTTATTTTGTTATTGTTCAGTGCCCGAGTGTTGGGACGACATGGTACAGTGCGAGTTGTGCGAGGAATGGTTGCACATAAGCTGCGAGGGATTTAAGACTGCCCCGGAGGGCAAGTGGCTCTGTATCGTCTGCAGACCGCCAGACTCGAGACATCTTCGTAATTATTAAGGATCGGATCCCTCAACAGTTAATAATCGTTAAAATTAGAAAATAAGATTGAGTTAGATGTAATAGTCTCCACTTCTGTTAAGACGTAGACATCAATATTGATTTTCATTTGAAAATAAACTGAGAGTTCCAATAGTTCAGAATAGAAACATTTTTATCATCATAGGCTTTATGAACGACTTGTAGTAGGAGTAGTTACTTCGTTCTTGTTCAAAAACTGTTTAATGTTATTTAATTAGAAAATCATAGTTATTTTTGTGACTGGACGCAACAGATCCGCTGCAACACCGGCTCTCATTGCGTCAATGTGTAATCTCAGTTCCCTGCCAAACATTAGCACCTAGTGGAGTACCCTGTAGTCATGCGTTGATACTCGCAATGCAAAGGGAACCTAAGGAAAGTGCTGCGCCCATTCTTTCTGCTCTTCTGCAATCTTGGCAATAACATCGGCAACCGTATGGATAAGTAGTTCAGGGCTGAATCAAGCTACGTAACCAACGGAAATTCCGAGACTAAAAATTTCGACTTTCGTCTCGAAGCACTCGACGAAGATGACCAAAGCGGCATATAAAGTCGTCCATGACAGATTGCCCTCGGTCAAGGGATTGGCTCAATTCTGGTGCCACTTGTGTGACACGTTGTACAGTTCATCATTCGTACAAACTATACTGACCAGTAAAAGCGTCCCTAATCTTACGCACTGACAAGTGTCTGCACTCGTCATCTAGCTCCTTCAGCAGATCTCCCTTCAAATACTGTGAGACCCTCAACTGTAGGCTCACGTGCACTGTCTTTTCATCAAACCATCGCCATTACAAAACTCTATCCTGTGACTTCCTCAAGGCCTCAGCGGCATATGAAATTAGGCGTTGCTCGTCCTTTTGCAATTAAGACAACACAGCAGCGACACAAGTTGTACTAGGGTCAGTTAATAGTATGAATGGAAGGTCAAATCTTTGGAATGCTAGTACTGGACCTTCACAGTTCTCTTAGCTTCAACCTTCTCTTAATAATAAATAAATATACAAAGGTATTCCCTTTTCCCTAAAGTGGACACAATTATTACAACTATGTTGTCCAAGAAAAGGGTTTATTATTTTGCTTTCTCTTTTCGCCTTTTTTTCTTGGTCTGTTTTTTTTACCCTCTAAATACCTGAATTGCTGTAATACTGTCTAATAACTAAATCATGTCTCTACACATGGGGAAAATGTAACATACTAAAAGTTCACAATGATAATAATAGAAAATCGAAGAAACTTTCATTTTTGTCAAGTAGGGGGGGGGGGATGTTTGAGAGGGGACCTACACTTGGTACTTAGTGTTAAACCAAGTTTTCCCAGAGGACAGTGACAACAACCACAAGGTTTTACATTACACCCATATAGAACTGTAACCAGAAGTCAACAACCTTCTGCTAAGAGATAACTATAATTACTTGCTTCATTCATGTACATGTATTTACTTCTATTCACAACTTGTCTGAATGTGGAGACTGAAGTTCAGTGCACAGCTGTGCCATCAACACTGACATTATGAATGGAAACAAAATGATCAAATCCACTTTTGATAAGAAATCTCAGATGACATGCTGATGTAACAGGAATCTACAAAGGAAAAAACATACAAATAATATCAAAATGTAACAGCCCTACATTCACAATTAGGAGTGAATATTTGTATTTTTATACACTGATCAATTCTAAGTTTCAACAACTCTCCCCCCCCCCCCAAGGAACCCATGGCATTCAACTGAAAGTGCATGTCTTTCCATCAGAACACACACATGGTTCAGAATGCCAGATACATATATTTTAGACCTGAAACACCATTGAAGCAGGATTCAATTTGCTGAATTCTAAATACTTACCTTAATCTCATCTCTCTGCATCTGACCTTCTAAATTTTCATACTCTGTCACAGATAACAATTACACATTATTAATAAATTGCATGTATGTTTCATTGAATTTGTCAGTCTTAAATTCTACAGTCAACCACACTCTGCAATCAGTCAGGCCTGGGCCATGTCAATGTGCATTGTACTGTACTGTCGGTGATCAAAATCAGAGGATTATTTGACTGAATGTCCTTGCTTAAACTTGTTTTAATTATTTTGTTATCATGTTCATCATTTTTTCCTAATTAAATTTTCAAAGTAAAGTCAGGCTATCAATTGTATCATAAATGGTAGCCTTACTTTACATTGTGAGACAAATGCTTTAAAAAAAAAAACCATTTACCTCTAATTAACCAGGATGAACAACAACATTTTCCATAACATATCTATGGCTTCTTTTTACCTTTGTCCACAAGAGGTTCAAAGTCTACTGGTTCTGTTTTTGTGCTTTTCTCAATGTAGAGGCTTTTAACTGCAAATAAAAATTCATATGTGCTACAAAACCTTGAAGCTCCTGTTCTCTAATGAGATGGTAATCCACATGTACCTGACTCCTCACAAAGTCTTTTCACAATTTTTTAAATCACATTTAAAAAAAAATTACGTCTAATTTTTCACAATGTGGCACAAAAACAATGATCTAGCCCCTGTGATAAAACACAGGCATGCATAGCATGCAAGAGTTATTTTTTTTGGCAGGGTGGGTAGAGAATGGACACTTTGCATACCTAATGTTTTCATTTTTGTGACAGGAAAAGAGCATAACTTTCAAAAGAACAAAAAAATATTGCATTACTTCACCATAAGAGAAAGAAAGAAATAATCTAATTTAGCTGAACTCACACAGGTAGTTTTTGGTCTGTTGTTTCTATGGTATAATACTTCTAAGCAAAAATAGAATGCAGCAGCACCATGCTTATACTGTTGTCTCCTTAACACCCATTGTTTGATTTTGTCACACAATACAAGCTATTCTTCATTGAAGAGAGAGCGCGTTGCATGGCAAGAGACCAAATAATGGTTGCGAAAGGGACTATGCTTTCTACTGTTCCACTACCAGAAAGAATATCAAAATTATTTGTCTAAAGTTAGTTGCCGTAAAAATATCATTCTATGTAATTTTACTGCAAAAAGCAAACTGAAACTCTGTTGGACAATGCTGTTACTATAAATAATGAAATGCAGGTTATTTACATGGAAAAGACACAAGATTGAGCAAAGTCTAATGTGGCAAAATGGAATTTGATGGGTGGTACAATTCAAGCATGTGAAACATTGCCTACTGTTCATGTAGAGCAATGATTGGGCATGTTCTGATTAGATTTTGGATGTTGTTTTCATGGTATGTGTTTGGCATGTGCATTGTAAGTAAAGGAGCAGAAAAGACACCTTTTAACTTTAAAAAATGATGCAAAAAGTTAAATGGAAACCTTTCATATCACAAGAAGTCTTGACCTTTTGATGAAGATCTTGTGAAGGCCACAAAACATTGCCCTTATCAAATGAGCCCAAAATATTTGATTAATGTCATTATTTGTGCACAGCCGCCTAATTCCATGACATCATTTGCAAGAAAAGCTATGATTGGTACAAGATATCAAAATGTTGTGATATGATTGGTGTAAGATATATACCCCGATGTAGCAATCTGATTGATGTGAGATACATTACATACCCTAATGCAGGGATCCGATTGGTGCAAGAAACATACCATTCCACTCGCTAACATAGATATATTTTGTTATGAAAAAAAAAACTCAAAAACCATTAAATTGATAATGCCCATGTTACATTACACTAAACACAATTTCAAGATCTTCCACCATCATCCTCACCATTTGAAGATAGGAATTTTATATTTCCAATGCTCATTAATGCACTAAAGGTGATGATGAATTCTTGAGGAAACATTCCAGTTGTTGGCCAGAAAGTATCAAGGCTTCTATGGAGCAAAATAAAAAGACAATTAGTTCTGTTTTGGCTGATCAGGATGCAGCCATAGGAGTCACAGATGGTAAAATTTGAGACTCGCAGATTACAAAGACCCTTGTTTGAAAATGCAAGAGCGTGACTATATATAATTCAAGCTGCTTCACATGACCTCTCACTTTGGCTGTAAGACTTCTAGATGGGAACTTGAGTTGATTCTAAACAAGCTTTTTAGCCATAAACAATTGACGGCTCATGATCTTAAAGGTATCATTCATCAACCTTTGCCTTAGAGTTTTCCATTTACTTATTACTGAAATGTACTATAATAAAGTAAAACCCTGCCAACTTGCAACCCAAACTAACTCAAAGAAGATCCAATTTTCCCTGGATTTGACCCTAACTTTTTCTGTCATTGGTAAAATTTCCACACAGCCCCATACTGTTGTAAAACAAATCTGTTTTCCCAATGGCAGTGTATAGTTTTAGTCATTGTTTTCTCTACCCAAGAACTGAATGCATAATGTAGTATGGGGCTGTGTGGAAATTTTTACCCTGTCATTAAATATCACCTAACTTAAACCATTTTCTGTTTCCCTTTGGAGTTTGAGTTTGCAGGGTGCTAACTTAGTTTTCAACTTTTGTGTGACCTTACCAAGTACAGATAAAAGCAAGCATCTGCAAATATTGCGTTACTTTTCATACCTTTCTTTTCTTAAATCTTACTTTTTCAGAATAAACAGATCATGCACATTCAAGAGGGCCACGGGTTACCATGACAACTACTATCATAAAAATGTTCACGATAGTACATGTAGAATGATTAGGTCATGGTCTACCAGTTTAGCAATTCCAAAAAGCATAGCATTACTGGGTTTCAGATAAATTGGAAGTGGTCTTGAAATATCTTAATTGTCCTTATCAAAACATCAATTAACTTTGCTTGTTCGAAATTTGAAATGTTTGGCAAGATCTTCATCGAACGTAAAATACTTACCCATCAATGATATTTTCTGGTGGATGATTTTCATCAAATGATGTAGCAAGGGCAACAGTTGCTCCAGCACTACTTAAAGCCACGTCAAACATGTTTTTAGTGCTATTTTCTGAGGAAGAAAACCCTCTATCTCGCAAGTGAGGGGTTCAAAACATTGCAAAATCGATTGCTCCGGAGAATACTGGGCCGAGCTCCATGCTGAATATGCGCAGCTTGGTTTTAATTGCTGACAAGTAGCATACTCATGTTCAAGATGGCGGACGTTTCATGCAGAAATTGTTGCTGGCATTGATAAGAAATGTTTCCACTAAATACGAAACAATTTTCTGCTACATTCCTGGATGTAAAGCGTAATAGTCAAGGTTATAACGAGGAGGTCAGTTCAGTCGACAGGGATGCAACCAAGAAACTACTGCGGCCCTTCCATATTCCCCTAATCGGGCCTTCTTCTATTCCACAATGTCATCATCTTGGGACCATGATGTGGAATTTCATGTGGAATTGTGCGAGAAGAGAATGTTATCCACCCGCTCATCATTTGGAATCAAGAGAAGACTCACGAATAGAATCGCGAAGAGCATCTGAACAATCATGTTATTCAGTTCTTCCGGAATTTGAATTACATCGCGTAACTTCAAAACATAAAGCACGAGAAGCAAACGAGCGACAGAGTGCGGAAAATATTGAACTTTCAAGACTAGTTAAAACACAATCTTTAAACAAGACCTCTTCTACAAGAAGTACTGATTCTTCTCGAAACAATGTTTGTTGTGTGGAAGCAGAACCACAAAACAGAGGTATCCTCCAGCAATTTAGCTGTGAAGAAGCAAATGTTTCCAATGAGACTTTTGTTAATAAAAAATTAAGTAAATCGATAAGAGCATCCCACTGGGATAGTGACATGAAATCTTCAGAGTCTGAACATTGTATTGTTTCAGATTATTTTGACAGAGAATCAAAGTTAAGTCCAACTTGCAACGTACTAAGTGAGTTGGAAACCAAGGTGGATGTTAATGGTATATATGGCAGAGAAAGTTTGCAAAGCGATTTAGTCTGTAATGGCGATTGGTGGCTAAACAGTGACAATATTTCAAACCTCAAGGATTCGACTGCACCTCTCATTCCTCATGCATATAGCATTGAGGAGGGTGATTTTGTTGGCAAAAAGAAATTTTTAGAGAGATTGCTTGAGACAGAGCTGCAAATAAAGCCTTTGACTCTGGTTAAGGATGGCATTTACAGCCAAAGGCCAGTTTCAAATACTTTTAGCCTAAATCTGATCTTGGAGATAGTGATGTCCGTTCTCTGCACTGATGAGGAACATTAAAAAAATGCTGAACACAGTGATATTGATCTATGTGGGAAGATTTCCATTCTGTATGGTATCCAGGATACAATAGTGTCAGTGGTTGCTAGTGAGGTGGTAGGAATGTATGATTATATCTCAGGAGCTGTGTATGGATTGAAGGGATGCTGTCATGATGATTCTGAATATCAGTTAAAGGTAATTTATTCTAGTAACTAGAAGGTTGGTGGCTTTGATGAACTAACATAAATGAATTGGTTGTACTAGACTCAGGTTAAATATAGAACAGGTTTCTAGTTAAAATGATGGCCAGTGTCTCTTGTCAGTGTTCAGTCAGTGTTGTGTGGAGACTCCTGCCTGTTTTGTTGAATGATTCTGCCTTCTACAAAAATGTGTCTATGTTTGAAAATTGACTCATAAAAATTTGGCAGATTTGTCATGTAGTCCAAGCATTAGTAACTTTGTGTTTCGTCCAGTTCTAGGATGATTTGTCCTGCAATCTATTAGTAACCTTTTGTTCATAGTGAGTTCTCAATCAGGCTTTCCAACCAGTCCAGATATAAAATTGTCTGGAACTTGTCGTGAAGGTTGTGGGGAAGTGCATGTATTTCGTCTTTGTGTGTGGCTGTGGACGTTTTGCAGTAGCATAGCTAAAGCCAGACATCTTTTGTCAGCTTGTCTTGCAATGGTTCCCAGTGGGCCCATAAAATTGGATGATATATCTCAGTAACTGTAGCTAAGTTGTTATCATATATTTATCAAAATTTCCATAATATTAAAGCTAGAAATACTGTAATTTCATAAAGTACTTTACTTCAGTGCTTAGAATTTGTTTATCTATGTAGGACAAGAAGTACCCCCTTTCATCAAGTGCATCGAGTTTGGACCTTAAGGAATTCCTAGTTCATTTTCAACAAAAACTGAGAATGTCATCTCACAACGTTGACAATGACAATGTGTTAAAGGAGCACTCTCCTGTTGCCTGGTTACTGATCTCACCAGCTCTTGGAGTGACCCTTGACTGGCAAGTACAAGAGAAAGTCCTTGAATCTATAGAAACTTTGTCATCAGAGGAATTTGCTGAAGAGCAAGCATCTGACAGTTACAACAAAGGATGTTTTTCAAGCCAGTGGTACAATCTGTTGGTAGTTGTCGACCAATATCGTTGTTGTGAGAAAGATATTCCACTGATTGAGGTATTTGAGTTTTGCAGGAATGGTGAAATCAATGTTGTAAACTTTGACTTAACTTAAACAATTAGTTCATGTGAAACAAGCCTGACTGAAGAATGGAACAATTGAAGTATTGCTATGCTTTGATACATGTATGTCATTATGTAAAGTATTGATTATATTCATCCGCAAGGTTTTGTTTTACAGTACATTGTATGAGCTCTCTCATGTAGCAAAAGTTTAACATTTGTTTCTAGCAACTCTCATATTTTTGCAAGATTTTTCAACTGGTATAAAGAGATTAAACTTCCTTTAGCAAGTGTTCAAAGATGAACTTTAACCATTAACCCCTAAGAGTGATTTACTTCTAATTTCTCCTTACAGTATCAACCTTGATTCAAATGTAAAGGTTATCAGAATGTAGGAAATAATCACCAATTTAAGTAGCTCCTGATTGTCACGTACCAAGTGTAAGGGCAACAGTGTGGAGAATATTGACACTAGTTAGAATGTAAAGGGTAAGGAACTCAAAATGAGAATTAAGCTCTTTTTAATTTTCCTTGACTTGGCCAATCAATTACCCAGTTGAAACATTTTGAAGTGAAGGAGGGAAAAAAAGGCGAGGTTACAGTTGTATTTATTAGTTACATAACAGGAAGTGCCATTTACCAAATTTAAAGCAAGATCAACATTGTTAAGCACAGCTAAAGTAGACACCCCAAAGATCTCCATACATTCAATAGTTCCAGTTGCAACATTATGCCATTTTTTTTTCGTATTAAAATATGCTGCTCTTATTGAGTATTGTTGTTTATCTCATAATGTACTCACTTCAAATATGGATGGCAACAATTCAACTGCATGCTAATAAATTTTATTAAACTGCAGTGTTATATAGGGATTTCCAGCCCTAAGAAAAGCCTTAACAACACAGGTGAAAAAAAATACGTTTTTTTTTCACGAGTGTTTGATATCACTAATCAGCTGCTTACACGTCACTCGCCTTTTGCACCACTCAGTCATGTTGATGAATGAATGGCAAAGCTCTCACTGTTGTTTGTCAGAATTTCCTCAGATTATGGCTGCTAAAAAACCGAAAAATCCCTATCACTTACAGACAGTAACGTTCAAACTTGCTTAGAAGGGGAAGAAAATCAAAATACGAAAAGGAAAAATGAAAGTTATGTATTCAGTGGCTTTGGCAATAATGGGAAAATGGTCACTAAGAGAGTGGCAGTTTAATGTGGCCTTACATGTTACAGAATTATAAAATGTTTGTGTGCATCATGGATTCTCATGTGCTTATGTGTGAAGCCATATCAACAGTACAATAAAGTGGCAAAATTTGGAAGAATGGAAAAATGATGCAACTATTTGCCTTGGTTTAGAGACAAGTACAAGAGTTAGGCTTGAAACTTTTTCCACTGACTGTCCTTTGACAGGGACATAAAATATTTAAAATTGCCATTTTAGCAGGATATGTTACAGTTGTAATAATATGTATCAAACAATCTAGATGAACTGTGTTCAAATGAACACTTAAAATTTGTGACAGATTTCTACAATTCAAGAATGTTTGGAAGAGATATTTGAGCAATCTGTGGATATAAAAATGAAAACAAGTGTGAGCAGTGCATAAGCCATGCAAGGGCATGAGGCAAAAGCAAGAAAGAAACGGGAAACTAGGAAGGGGTAAAGCAAGGCATGGTGTGCCACTGTGCCTAGAGAATCCAGAAAATTCACTTAAATTATTTCACAATGGTCCATAATACAGGTTAGCCCCAGCATTTCATCAGACTTTCCTGACAATTTTTGTTTACCCATTTATACTCCTGTAATATCTTTATGTTATTATTTTGGTTGATTTTAGTTGATTTATCTTTTCAATATGTGATTTATTTATTTTGCTCACCTATCCTTGAATGTTTAAGGAGCACTTTCATGGCTACTTGATAACAAAGCTACAATAAACAATAGGTACCATGAGCCATCACACTTTTTTCTTTCACTGTTACTCCGACATCCTTATAGCATTTAGTTTGTGACACGTACTGGGTGATTTGTGATAATTGTTTCTTAGATCCCAATTATAGGAAAAGAATCCTGCATGAACCCAACTCTGAATTTATTTGATTACTATTCTGAACATTTAATATGACTATTTAGTTTAATTTTATAACTCTGTCTAATTGTGAAGTATTGCATTTGCAATCAGAAAATCTTGGTATCTCCCTGGTCCTCCACCTCAAGTCAAAACATCTCCAATGGAAGTGAAATTGCTACATAGGAAGAAACAGGATCAAGTTTACTCATTTAAATTCTCAATATCAGGTCAGGTTTCTCTCTTTTAACCCTTTGACCCCTTGAAGTGACCAGCATCTAATTTCTCCTTACATTATCATGTCATGCATTCATATCTTACCAGTGTCTGACTTCTAACTGCCTCAGGTCCTGATCAAATGGCTGTATATGTATCACCTGCTAGTGACGTAAATTTGCTGACCTCTTCCCTCGGTCCCCTTTTACCAATTCAAGATGGTGGAGACAGTTGTGCACTTTATTTACTATTCTCATGGTACTGATGTGGGGCCCTGGGAACTATCGCTTGAGCTTCTGGTGAGTCGGACAATTACAGTATTAATCATGCTTGTGATTAACAAATCAGACTCCCGCCTTGCAGTCGTCTGATTTTGTAAGCTTCTAGAATGTTCCAGAACATTTTGTTAATATATATATATATTTAAAGACTCACTTATGTGGTAGTTGGGGTAGTTATTGTTGTCAGAGCAACGACTGTATAGAAAGCTATACCAAGAGAGTGAGCAGGTCCTTATTATAAGTGCTATGGCATAAGTGTTTCTTCACCTGCGGGAAAATGAGGCCTTGAGTAACACAGCACTATAGTCTTTTAGAAATGTACACCTTTTAAACAGTGCAAGACTCAGTGTTGTTGTTATAGAAATGAACAATGCTTCATATTGTTGTTACAGAACTGAACAATGCTTTTAGGGTCATTACTCAAACATATTTCAGTTCTGACTAAATGACTGCTTTCTGTGTACTAGTCAAAGTCTTCATGGTGTTGGTGGAAATGAACACTGCATGAGTGATAAAGATTTCTCAAATTCACAAAACATTTGTGGGTCCAAAACAAGTTCATATCAAATGAACAATGCTTAATTTTGTTGTTGTCACTAGTACACATTTCTTTTCTGATCATCATCTTCATCATATTATTAGGAACAAACAGCACTATATTGATAAAGATTTCTCAAATTCATTACCCATTTACAGCCTGTCAGTTTCTTTTCAGTATTTGTTTCTTCGGCCAACATGACTCAGGATTTCTGGCAACAAGACTAAAAGTTTCAGGCAACTTTACTCTGGTTTTGGGCAACATGACTTTGGGCTAGTTGTCTTTTGCGTGACTTGACTTGAGCCCTGGTGAACCCCCTCCCCGACCTGACTCAAATATTCCCTTGGGCAGAGAAACATGGGTCCTGCAGTGCTGACACAAGCGCCTGCTCTCAGGCTAATGTATCCTAAGATTCTTTTAATTTAAATATCATTTCAGCCAAAAAGACACCTCCTGGCCAAGAGCAATCTGTTAGACTTTGCTGTGGCAGCTCATTATATTCACGGCAAAGAGTCATCTTCACCTTTCCTAAAAGAAGTCATGCAAGCTATTCCAGACTGGATTTTTGCTAATGACTGGGTGGACACATACAAGAGCTGGTCTTACAATACATAATTTCCTGTATTGCAAGAATGCATCAGTCCAAGACCTTCTAAACACTACTATGAAATACTGAAAACAAAATTTCAAGCCAGAAATTTGAAGAATTGCCCCCAATTTGAAACAGTTCACAGGTTGAAAATTATCATGAAGATTTTTACATTTTAGGGTGGATGACCTCAATATTATTTATCAGGATTATAAGAAAATTTGACGGGAAAAAATGAATGTGAAATAGCACATCATCAGAAGTCAGGCTGGTCATACATGAATCCAAAAAATTTTTAAAATCGCCTTAATTAATTTATAATGATTTTATCTGGAAATGAAATTCCAAATAAAACTAAGGAATCAAGAAACATAAAGTAAAGGATTGTTTGGTAGCCTGTAGTCTGTCAGCAGACCCTCAGTATAATGACCCCCTTTAATGCCAGAGTGCCGTAGGGCATATTGAGGGCATAAAAGCATAGCCCCCTCCAATATGACACTTGATATACCACCCTTCAACTTTTTGTCTTTTTACTGTATTGGTCGAGGTTATATCTCACAACAAACAATGCTCTAGGAGCTACAATGTAAGCTATAGTTTATTTGACAATTGGTTCATACGTCGGTGTGCGTTCATCGAGATATGAAGCACGCGGGAAGTTTGGAGAGCACGAAAGATGCGTAAGAGTTGCTCGAGGCGTAGCTCTAGCTTCTTGAGTGCTCTCTAAACTTCTCAAGTGCTTCATATCTCGATGAACGCACAGCTGACGTATGAACTAATTGTTTTATAACATTTGCATCCCGATGGAAAATTTTTTTCTCAAGGGATTTGTTTGCTGACGTCATGAGCGTGCACAATAGGAATATGAAGCACGCTCGCGCAATTGAATTTGATTACTAGCTCTGTTCTAATATAAGAGCGCGTAAATTCAATTGTGTGAGCGTGCTTCATATTCCTATTGTGCACGCCCATGACGTCAGCAAACAAATCCCTCGAGAATTTAGCACTCAATCAGAAAATAAAGTTCATTTACACGCATGAATTCACCTGTCAGTTTTTGACCAATCTAAGACAAGATCGTTTACAGCGTAGCGAAATGTTTTCCTGAAATAAAATTATCAACGCGCTGAAGCGTAGCAGAGCGATTATCGACCCTTTCACAACATTTAAACCATCGGGTTGAAAATGTTATAAAACAATTGGTTCATACGTCAGCTGTGCGTTCATCGAGATATGAAGCAAGCGGGAAGTTTGGAGAGCACGAAAGATGCGTAAGAGTTGCTCGTGGCGTAGCCGAGAGCAACTCTAGCTTCTTGAGTATATACCTATATACCCCATATGTATAAGGCAAACAAAATTTCAACCTTTTTTTTTTATTTTTCACTTTGAAAACTCAGTATTTTTAGTTACATCCTCCTCGCCTGTTTGTGTCGTTATAGCATACCCCTGAAAATACCTTTGAAATGATATATACGTGGTCTAAAGGTTCATCGTTCTCGTTTTAGAAAAATTTGGCATTTCCCTAAGGCAGTAAAGGGATAACGGTTTCCGCACGAGTGATTCTTTGCTTGCGGGAGAATATGAGGCCTTGTGTGACGCAATCCAGTCAGCAAGGGGTCTTGTACTCATTATTAATGCTAAACCCCCGTCAACTTCTCCCTGACATTTTTCAAACTTTCCTGTGGAAAGAGAAACGCATGTCCTACACCCTGTTCAAGCAGTTTAGTTAGAAAAATGGAGCATGATGCTAAACTGAGCGACAGTAGCGGCAGAGCGAAAAGAGGAAGGAGGTTTTGGATTGAGTTGGATAAAAGTGGAAACCTTGATTCTATTTTCGCTCTGCTGCCACTTTGTGCTGTTCACTATTGTGCTCTGTTTTTCCGACCGAACACCTGGAACAGGCTAATTGTTTTCAAATTTTAAGTTCTTAACCAATTTAAAAGGGATATAGCTATCACTCCTGGCTTTTACAAGCCTTTAAAGGAAAAAGCTGAAACGAGTTGGAACTCCCCCTATTTCCAGCGTAACTGGCATTTTTGCGTGCGCTTTGATATGTTAAACCAGGAGGAGCCTTGGAAACATGTGACAAAGCCATGAGAGGCTTGGAACAGGAAAAGTGGTTTCTCTGACTAAACCTCCACTTCTTATGGGGAGCCATTTGTGCCAATATCATCAACCGCTGGTGACAAAACTCAATCGTTAGTGCTAAAATATCAATCGCTAGTGATAAAATATCAATCGCTAGTGATAAAACTCAATCGTTAGTGCTAGCAACAACTCCACGAACTCCTTGTGACAGAAGAGACCTTAGGTAGACCATCCTGTCTACCTACCTCTCACCCTGACTTGAAACCGACTCAAAGCCCGAGTCTCCGAGGATGACGCAACACGCGCTTAGCGCGAAAAAAACAACAGCACAACTCTGTCGATTGTGACTGTGCTCGGCGCCTGATGGACAGCAAAAAACCCGTTTTCTTTAACTTCTCGATGCAAAACATTAATTAATTGCAAGAAAGCCTCATTTTTGGGGGTTAGAGCATTTATTGTAAGAGAAACTTAGTCCGACTCAGGACTGATCCTGAGAAAAAAATTGTTTATCTCTCTTGTATGCTACATGCGCCGCCGTTTGCAATTTGTACACAACATATTTTATCATATGAAAATCCGACAGTTTTTGTCCTGCGCAGTAAGCCATCAAGGCTTGATATTTTGAGAAAGTTCGATTTTTCAAGAGAAGATCGAACAACGAAATAAACCTTGCAATAATTGTTTTTAAAGCGGATGAATAGAGAGATATATGGGTCAATGTTTGCACATTATCTGAATGACTTCAAATTTGATTCCACCAGTAGTACGGTCACATGAATTTTCTCGGCTTGATGAGTTAGCAAATTTTGTAGGTATGGTTGGCTTTGTGAGCTCCGCTTTAATAAAATAAAATAGATATATGGGATCGGACGAGGTAAAAGTGATTGATGATAAATGGACTCTCCCCGGGGATAAAGTTAATTCTGTTCTCATATGGTTTCAGCTGGTTTGTGCTAATTTTAGTTAAAAGTAAAACTTGTCATTAGTAATTGATTAAAAGATAACAATCTTTTAGTAAGCCTTTTGTTCCAATAGCCTTGACAATTGGTCATCAAACGCTTGAATACGTCTATGTTTTGATAGTATGCCAAAACAGTACTAGCACTTTGCGCCTTCTGTGCGCCTCTCACGCTTTAAGTTCAATAGAAAATTACTCCATCACCGAAGAAACTCAACTTCGAAAGGTAAATGGACACTTACGTATTTTATTTTTTTTGTCATGAATGCATGGTGTGAGTATTGATGCGGCCTAGTTTTGCTGGTAGTTTTTCTTTAATTTTTCATCTTTCAAATGCGAAAAAAAAAACTTCAAGGAAGTTTTCCCTTTCACAGTGATGACATTTTAAACAGGCTAAGTCTTGCAAGTTTACAATTGTAGTAAATGAAAAATGACGAGTTCAGACCTGATAGTTTTAAAAGCGTGATGTATACCACTCAGTTTAAGATACAGCTGTCTAAGACAGCCGTAATCTTCACAAGAAACGTGACCAAAAATTGGTTTATTATTTGGTTGAAACTGTATTGAGAAAAAACATGGATAGTCCTCTGGCACCAAGTAGACTGAGCTTCCCTTTAATGTACCGTTGTTATCGACGTAAAATGACCCGTTTTAGAGAAAGAAGTGGTGGTAAAATATTCTGTGAATTTCCATTTTTGGAAAAAAAGAAATAGGACGTCTTTCCCATATCAGTAATGATATTTTAAAGACGTTGGCCTTGATACTTCACTTATATAATTTTGGAAAATCGGAAACGATAGATTCTGGGAGAAGATTTCAAAACGTGATGTATATTCGTCAGTTTTAGACAGTTGTGTAAGCCGGAATCTTCACAGGAAACCTGACTCAGAATTAATTCATTCTTTCGTGAACAGGTGGAGTTGAGAAAATATATATGTTCAGGTCTTTTGCTTCAAATCGACCGAACTTCCCTTCATGTACCACTTTTCATGAACACAAAATGACCTATACTAGAAAAAGAAGCCGGCACCTGATAGGGAACATTTTATGCCCATTTGAGATTTTATGGATTTGAAAAGAGGTGCGAGGTCTTCCACCCAGTTTTCTAATTAAAACGCATGGTGCTAAGAACTTTGCAAAATTCAATCATTTTAAAACATTTCCCATTTAGATCGCTGGCTTACTTCTGAAATAAGATATTCTCTTTTTTTTTTCTCAATCAGGGTGAGTGATACTTGATATTCTGCTTGCTGCTCCAGAGTAAACTGACATGAAGGTAATAAAACGTAAAGATGTTTTGCGTATGCGATCTAAATTTAGAATGTTGCTCCTTTACTCCAGGCTTACCTTCTTGAAAGTCGTCTTTCACGACTTGAAATCAATGATATGTCACCTAAATGAAGAGTTAAAAACAACAGAACAAGACCAAACACATCAAAACAAATCAAAGGCGGAAAACACACTTTGCACAATATTACGGGAGATATTTTACAGTTGGCCTCACATTTGTCTTTAGAAAAAGCAATACATTGAGGCATGAGTGAGACATTTGGCCACAAAATGGCTGGCAATTGTTTCAGGAAGTTCGGGTGATATCTAAAAAGCTCAATACACGGACATCCGATGAAAAAAAAAATTCGAAGGAGTGAATATTACTGTGCTCAACTGCTGTTCTCACGTTAACCTCAAGTTAGGTAAGACTCGGCTTTAATCATCAAGCTACAGGAACATATAAATTGAATAATAATAGAAGTGGCCCATATTGTACTCAGTTTTAGGCCTGAAACATAAATCGGCTAAGCTCTGGGATTTGCTGTTTAAATCTAAAAAAAAAAAAAGAGAGAGCAAACGGAACGAAAAGGCCATTTGTTAATGTTTTATGCAATCAAACGTGAGTTTGTGATACGGTGGATCTGAAGCCCATGTGCTTCTATGACGTATTTTGATGTGATAACCACTTTGCAGTAAAATTAGAGGAGCCAACAAGCGTGGTTTTAGATTGTCATTACTTAACCGGAAATTAACAAATTCAGTTGACGCCTCCATCTTTCAGTAAGTGTTCAATAATAATGTATTTATTTTAGTTATTTTTTTTTACCAACTAAAAACTACCAAGATTACACAAATGAAATGGATGTGTGTACGAGAGTTTATTATATCGCTGGCAGAGCCCGCGGGCAATATGAGGCGAATTCTGTGTTACAATTGCCCACCTGAGCGGGCCCATCTTGTCCGCAGGGAATTTCCCATTTTGATTCAGCGCAAGAAAAAAATTACTTAGAAAAACAACTTTCTTATGTTTGGATAATACCGGCGATAAGGTCGCAAAAAGCGGCAAAAGACAGTAAAAACACAAGATAACATAAATGATAAACTTAAACGATCCTCGTAGGTTTATTTTCTACAAACACAGGGGGCTTCCTTTCCAGTCTTTCGAAATGAATGAGTGTTGATTCTTAATAAAGCGATGATCTTTTTGTTTATCATGAATCCTTTATTGACTAAGCTTGTTCGGTCTAAATGGCTGGATATTAGCCTCATTCTTTTTCCGTGTTATTGACCTCGACTTAGTCTCGTCTATGAAAGTACAAGAAAGGAACTCGGCCAATATCTCGCCCTCGTGACCTCACACTTGTTCAATACCGCATATATAGGATAAACTAATAAGATTACCGTTTTTCATTGATACTAATTTTAAAAGTAATTTTATTTTCCTAAAGGGATGCCTCAGCCACAAATTGTTTTCCTATTAGTGATGTCATTTGGGGTACAATGCTTAGGTATGTTGACGCTTTATTCTTATGGCCTACACATAATGTGTTACAAGTCTTATTAGATGCCTCAAGCTGAGGAAACTCTTTAAGGTGGCCAATTTACGTTATAAACTAAGTTTATAAGAAGAATTATGGGTTGAGTGTCAGTTTATATGCAGAAAATGAAACTAAGCTATTGGTGGGAACAGGGTGTCGAGAAAAACAAGAATAAATTAGGTGAATGAAGAGCGTTCGCTGATACCGTGGGAATTACGAGTGAGCACATGGCAGTCTACGACCTTCCTTACAACTAAGCAGTTTCGAAAGCCGCAAAACTCTTGAACAACTATTTATCTTTCAAATCGGAACTCTTAATCCCCGCGGTATCAACGAATGCTCTTCAATCAACTAATGTATTCTTATATTAAAGTTCACACGGCAACCAGGTGGACAATCAGACATAGTTTGAAGCTACACTGGTTTGCAGATTTAATGAATGTAACCGAAGAAGTTACAATTCATAGACCCAACGTTTCGACACACCTGTCTAGTGCCTTCATCAGGGGTGATCTAAACGCTGCAACAAGAGGTCCTTTTATATGATCACTAATTAGCGGCCTTTTTTCTGACGAGGTGTAAATAGGCGTCAGGAAGCAGACCGCCATCGTCACGGTTTAAAGGAGCGTGGGCGGAGTTAATGTGCCAAGCCTCCAAACAAAGGCGCTGGTGGTAACGCCGATTAGTGGTGATAATTTTAGAATTATGTATTCTTATTTATCCATTTCCTGCATATAAACACACACGCAACCCACAATTCCTCCATTCTCTGTGAAGAAGGGCTAGCGCTCGAAAGTCAGCTTTGAAACTCTTTGCGGTGGCCAATTTACATTATCAACTCACTTGATAAAGCCAAAATTATCTTGTTCTACTCCCTCACCGACGCGGTACCACAGTTTCTTTGGAAACTGACCCCCTTTATCAAATGATAAATAGCATGGTTTCCGCAGGGCATTTGGGACAACTTCCAATTAAATACCACTCGCAGCTTCGCCGTTGGTGATATGAGTGTTGAACGCCCATGATTTTCAATTTTCACTAAAGAAGTAACGTAACGTCACTCACAGTCAACAGCAAGTTATCAGTAACGGTCCAATTAGAACGAAATTCAATACCAGCAAGGTCTCCCCTAGTAACACCCCAGAAATATAGTGGTGAGGAACTGCATATGCAATTATAATTTATTTATCGCTGACAAGAATTCTCAGCCCTTATTTCAAATCAAGAATTACTGTAATAACTGGAATTCTTGATAACGAACGTCTCTGAACGAATCAGGGGGAAAAATTCATTCAAAAATGTAAAAATTTTAGATTAGAGTGAAGTAAGTTCAACTTTGAAAATTATTATTTTTCTAATAATTATCTCATTTTCTTTCTCTTCCTGTGGAAATCTATAAACAAATCAGGAAGTAAGTGTTCTAATTATTTTATTCACTGTTAGGTAGGAATACATGCGCGTGGCATTTTCCTTTCAGTAGATAGTAGTTCTGACATTAATAACTGACAGAATTGATTAAAAATTCAAATGGTGTATATATTTCATATAGATTGATACTCTTATAAAAATCAGGGGCAGTCCTTCATCAAGGAATCTGCATGACTACTCGATGAACAAACAGATTGAAACAACTTCCAAGATGATTCTTTTCTTCATTAAAAAGTTTCATATTTTTTCCTTTTTACGTGTCTGCATGCTGTTATCCAATGTTGGAAATGAATGATCTTATTATCTACATATGAATGTTTTTATCAAACTCACAGAGACAGTAATTTAATTAGCAAATCTAAGCTTTGACCGAATCATAACTTTTAAGATAACTCTTTTCTTATATTGATAACTTGAATCTTCTTACTTTTATCAAGAATTCTATCAACGATTCTCCAAACTCTTCAAAAAAGAATCAAGGATTCTACTAATATGAGAATGAATCAAATTAACTTTTCAAATGATTACTTTCTTTTAATAATTAATAATATCCTTTTACTTTTCATGTGGACTTTGTGGAACGAATCAGTTTGTAAGTGTCTTCATACTTTACATAATGATTAATATGAAATTGGCTTGTTCCTTTTCGTGAGGATGTGGTGCAATAACCCCCATTATGTACAGTATTGATCTAAAGACATCCTCATAACTGATCAATCCTATAAAGTTATCACACCCATAAGAGCCCAATAGAGACGACAGATCATCAGTGATTTCAAAATAATACTATAATAATATGAGAAAAATTATTTTTCTTCACATTGTATTTATTATTATCATTTAAGTCCTGTATCAAGGATTCTGCCACCTCTTGAGTTTGAGAATAAAATTAACTTTTCAGATGATTACTTTCTTTTAATAATTAATATAATCCTTTTACTTTTCATGTGGATTTTGTGGAACTAATCAGTTTGTAAGTGTCTTCCTTCTTTACTCAATTGTTAATTAGAATGTGACTTGTTTACTTTTCATGAGGATATGGTGCAGTAACTACCGTAATATGCAGCATTGATTCACTTCTAATCACATCTCATAATTAATCCATCTTATGATGTTCATCATGTCCATGAGAGCCAATCAGATGGCATGGATCACCAGTGACTTCGAAATACTATCCCTACTGATATAATAAAAATGACTTTTCTCTACATTATATCACATTATATTTATTATTATCATTTAAGTCCATGATATATTCTTTGGTGCAAGAACATGATTACTTTAATCATAGCAAAAAAACCCTGATTTCCTTTCATATTAATGCTATCTGACCAGAAAAAAATTGGCTTAAAATATGAGCCTGGCTGTTTTTCTGATTTACATTACTTGTTTACATGATAGTTAATGAGCATCCCGTAGTGTGGTGATTTCATTTTACTTTCAAAGTAAGGTTGTTGTTTTTTTTAATTGAACCTTTTTACTTTGATTGTTTGCTAACTCTTCAATATCAAAATGAATGAAATTAACTTTTCTAATGATTACTTTTTTAAACAAATAATACTATCTCTACTTTTCATGTGGATTTTGTGGAACAAATCAGATAGTAAGTGACTTCATACTTTACTTAGCTGATTTATATTGATTTTTGACATCATGATATTTAATGAGCATTTGGTAGTGTGGTGACTTCATTTTACTTTCAAATTAAGGTTGTTGTTTTTTTTAAATTGAATCTTCTTACTCTGATTGAGAACTCTGTCAAGGATTTTGCTAACTCTTCAATATCAGAGTGAATGAAATTAACTTTTCAGATGATTACTATTTTTAACAAATAATACTATCTCTTTATTTTTCATTTGGTTTTGGTGAAACGTATAAGATCGTAAGTGTCTTCATACTTTACTTAATTGTTTGAGAGAACTTGGCCTTCTCTTTTTTATAAGGGCATGGTGAAATAGCTACCATTATATGCAGTATCGATCAAGTCTAAAGACATCCTCATAATTGATCAATCCTTTAAAGTTATCACGCCCATGAGAGCCCACCAAAAAGGACAGATCATCAGTGATTTCAAAATAATTAAAGAGAAATGACTCTTCTTCACATTATCTTTATTATTATCATTTGAGTCCTGTACCAAGGATTCTGCTAACTCTTGAGTATGAGAATGAATAAAAATACCTTTACAGATGATTAATTTCTTTTAATAATCAAATTAATCCCTTTACTTTTCATGTGGATTTCGTGGAACAAATCAGCACGTAGGTGACTTCATACTTTACTTAATAGCTGATTTATATTGACTTTTGACATCATGATGATATTTAATGAGCATTCGGTAGTGTAGTGATTTCATTTTCCTTTCAAATTAAGGTTGTTGTTGTTTTTAAATTGAATCTTCTTACTTTGATTGAGAACTCTTTCAAGGATTCTAACTCTTCAATATCAAAGTGAATGAAATTAACTTTTCTAATGATTACTATTTTTAACAAATAATACTATCTCTACTTTTCATGTGGATTTTGTGGAACAAATCAGATGGTAAGTGACTTATTATCATTTAAGTTCATGATATATTTTTTGGTGCAGGAAAATGAGCACTTTAATCATAGCAAAATGACCTGATTTCCTCTCATATTAATGCTATCTGACCAGAATAAAGTCAGTTTAAAATATGAGCCTGGCTGTATTTCTGATTTACATTACTTGTTGACATGATAGTTAATGAGCATCCCATAGTGTGGTGATTTCATGTTACTTTCAAGTCAAGGTTGTTGTTTTTTTTAATTGAACCTTTTTACTTTGATTGTTTGCTAACTCTTCAATATCAGAATGAATGAAATTAACTTTTCAGATGATTACTTTTTTTTAACAAATAATATTATCTCTTTACTTTTCATGTGGATTTTGTGGAACAAATCAGGTGGTAAGTATCTTCATACCTTACTTAATGGTTAACGAGAATGTGATTTGTTCCTTTTCATGAGGATATGGTGCAGTAACTACTATAATATGCAGAATAATAATATAATATCTGACCAGAATAAAGTCAGTTTAAAATATGAGCCTGGCTGTTTTCCTGATTTACATTTAATTGTTGACATCATAATGAGCATCCTGTTGTGTGGTGAATTCACTTTACTTTCAAAGTAAGGTTGCTGTTTTTTTTAATTGAACCTTTTTACTTTGATTGTTTGCTAACTCTTCAATATCAAAATGAATGAAATTAACTTTTCTAATGATTACTTTTTTTAACAAATAATATTATCTCTACTTTTCATGTGGATTTTGTGGAACAAATCAGATTGTAAGTGACTTCATACTTTACTTAGCTGATTTATATTGATTTTTGACATGATATTTAATGAGCATTCGGTAGTGTGGTGATTTCATTTTACTTTCAAATTAAGGTTGTTGTTGTTTTTAAATTGAATCTTCTTACTTTGATTGAGAACTCTATCAAGGATTTTGCTAACTCTTCAATAGCAGAATGAATGAAACTAACTTTTCTAATGATTACTTTTTTAACAAATAATATTCTCTTTTTACTTTTCATGTGGATTTTGTGGAACAAATCAGATGGTAAGTGACTTATTATCATTTAAGTTCATGATATATTTTTTGGTGCAGGAAAATGAGCACTTTAATCATAGCAAAAGGACCTGATTTCCTCTCATATTAATGCTATCTGACCAGAATAAAGTCAGTTTAAAATATGAGCCTGGCTGTATTTCTGATTTACATTACTTGTTGACATGATAGTTAATGAGCATCCCATAGTGTGGTGATTTCATGTTACTTTCAAATCAAGGTTGTTGTTTTTTTTAAATTGAATCTTCTTACTTTGATTGAGAACTCTATCAAGGATTCTACTAACTCTTCAATATAAGAATGAATGAAATTAACTTTTCAGATGATTACTTTCTTTCAACAAATAACACTATCTCTTTACTTTTCATGTGGATTTTGTGGAACAAATCAGCTAGTAATTATCTTTATACCTTACTTAATGGTTAATGAGAACTTGGCTTGTTCTTTTTGATGAGGATATGGTGAAATAGCTACAGTTCTATGCAGTATCGATCAAGTCTAAAGACATCCTCATAATTGATTAATCCTTTAAAGTTATCACATCCATGAGAGCCCACCAAAAAGGACAGATCATCAGTGATTTCAAAATAATACCATTATTAATATAATGAAAATTACTTTTCTTCGCTTTTTGTTATACTTTTCAATAATACTATCTCTACTTTTTATGTGGATTTTGTGGAACAAATCAGATTGTAGGTGACTTCATACTTTACTTAGCTGATTTATATTGATTTTTGACATGATATTTAATGAGCATTCGGTAGTGTGGTGATTTCATTTTACTTTCAAATTAAGGTTGTTGTTGTTTTTAAATTGAATCTTCTTACTTTGATTGAGAACTCTATCAAGGATTTTGCTAACTCTTCAATAGCAGAATGAATGAAACTAACTTTTCTAATGATTACTTTTTTAACAAATAATATTATCTCTTTACTTTTCATGTGGATTTTGTGGAACAAACCAGATGGTAAGTGACTTATTATCATTTAAGTTCATGATATATTTTTTGGTGCAGGAAAATGAGCACTTTAATCATAGCAAAAGGACCTGATTTCCTCTCATATTAATGCTATCTGACCAGAATAAAGTCAGTTTAAAATATGAGCCTGGCTGTATTTCTGATTTACATTACTTGTTGACATGATAGTTAATGAGCATCTCATAGTGTGGTGATTTCATGTTACTTTCAAATCAAGGTTGTTGTTTTTTTTAAATTGAATCTTCTTACTTTGATTGAGAACTCTATCAAGGATTCTACTAACTCTTCAATATAAGAATGAATGAAATTAACTTTTCAGATGATTATTTTCTTTCAACAAATAATACTATCTCTACTTTTCATGTGGATTTTGTGGAACAAATCAGCTAGTAATTATCTTCATACCTTACTTAATGGTTAATGAGAACTTGGCTTGTTCTTTTTGATGAGGATATGGTGAAATAGCTACCGTTCTATGCAGTATTGATCAAGTCTAAAGACATCCTCATAATTGATTAATCCTTTAAAGTTATCACGTCCATGAAAGCCCACCAAAAAGGACAGATCATCAGTGATTTCAAAATAATACCATTATTAATATAATGAAAATGACTTTTCTTCGCATCATTTTTGTTATTATCATTTAAGTCCTCTAAGATAGATATATTTTTTGCTGCAAAAAATTACAAAAAGGTAATTTCCTTTTATATTGATGCTATCTGATCAGAATGGAGTAATGTTACGGTATTTTCCAAACCGCCAGAAAGATACAACTCGTACAACTCAACTACTTTATTGACCAACGTAATAACTACGAAGCGATATCGACAACCAATACAATAACTATCTTTTTCACTTATCTACGGAGCGATATAAATGCTAATACAATCAGTATCCCTATAACTTAGAGCCCTTTACAAAAAATATCACTTAAATCTCAGTGCACTACCGCACAACTCACAGTTCTCTTGAAAATCTTTAACAAACTGTCGACGTCCGTAATTCTTTCTCTCACGTAGCCTTCCACACGGCTTTCAATTCCAGTAAACAACTCTGTCCGGCTCTCGCTCCTCTGGGCTCTTCGCAACAGCAGTTATAGCTCACTAAAAGGCCTATTTCTTTAAGCTAGCGTGACTCCTTATATATCTTTCGGAAAAGTTCTAGAATGTTCTAGAGATCTGTAATATTGTTATTTTTAGAAACATTACACTATGATTACATCATAACAAAAATATGCTGAGTCACGGTTCTAGAAGGTTCTCCTTAAAGTTCTCGCTTAGTCATCATGACTAAATGTTCTAGAAACTTCTTCGCTCTATTTTTAATAATTATGTAACGCAACGCACTCTAAAAAAACATGGGCGCTCTCCATAACACCCTCCCCCTTCGAGAAAAGAAAGTTTGCAAAACTTTCTTGCAAAGCTCAAGGTCTCGAGAGGCAGTCTGCAATAATATTATCCTTTCCTTTTATATGTCGGATGTCCAAGACATACTCCTGCAGCATTAAACTCCACCTCAACAATCGCTGATTCTTGCTCTTTAATTTGTGGAGAAATACGAGGGGGTTGTGATCGCTATACACAACAACGGGCAAACTTGAGGAACTAACATAAACTTCAAAATGTTGAAGAGCTAACAGCAGTGCTAAACATTCCTTTTCGATGGTGGAATAGTTCCTTTGACTTTTGTTAAACTTCTTTGAAAAATAACAAACCGGGTGTTCTACACTTTCATCATCCTCTTGTAACAACACAGCACCAGCGGCAACATCGCTTGCATCAACAGCCAGCTTGAACGGTGAAGAAAAATCAGGCGCTGTTAAAACAGGGGCACTCTGTAACATGGCTTTCAGCTCCTCAAAAGCCTTTTCACATTGGTCGCTCCAATTAAATTTCTCCTTCTTGCTGAGCAGTTTTGTTAATGGCTCTGTGACAGTTGCAAAGTTAGAGCAAAACCTTCGATAATAACCAGCCATACCAAGGAAACGCATCAGTTGCTTTTTGTTTTCTGGTCGCGGAAACTTGATTATGGCTTCGACCTTGGCGTTAACTGGCTGTACTTGTCCTCGTCCGACGACATGTCCCAAATACGTCACTTGTGCTTGGCCAAACTCGGTTTTAGAGAGATTGATTGTTAATTTGGCCTCGCTCAACTTCCTGAAGAACTCACGGATAGTTTCTCGGTGTTTCTCCCAGGTTTCACTATAGATGATTACATCATCAATATAGGCTTCACAATCCTCAAGGTTGGCGATGACTTTGTTAATGAGACGTTGGAAGGTAGCAGGAGAATTCTTCATACCAAAGGGCATGACCTTGTATTGGTAGAGTCCTTCTGGAGTTACAAATGCTAATATCTCCTTAGCGCGATCCGTTAACGGTACTTGCCAGAATCCTTTGAGAAGGTCAAATTTCGTTACATACTTTGCCTTTCCCAGCTTATCGATACAATCATCCATTCTTGGGATTGGAAAGGTATCTGTCTTAGTCACACTATTAACTTTCCTGTAATCGGTACACATCCGATAGCTCCCATCCGGTTTAGGCACGAGTATACATGGAGAACTCCAACTACTGCTGCTTGGTTCGATAAAATCGTTCTCCAACAAATATTTTACCTCTTCTTTGAGGTACTGTTGTTTTCTCGGATTCAGCCTGTATGGGTGTTGTTTAACAGGAGTAGCATCACCGACATCCACGTCATGGTAAATCTGATTTGTCCTAGATGGTACATCAGGGAACAGGTCACTATACTTTTCAAGTAGCTTCTGTAGGTCTTGACGTTGACCCTCTTCAAGGTGTGACAGCTTGGAGTCCAAATTCTTTAGCACATCGGAGTTGGTGAGTTTTGATGTGTCAGTAGGACTGAGATGACTACTACTAAACTCACTACTTAAGTCTTCGGGCTCAGAAATAACTACATTAACGTTTACGGGCTCTTTAACTACATTATTACCTCTCTCTAGGTAAGGCTTTAACATGTTAATATGACACAATTGCGTCTGCTTACGCCTATCTGGAGTAACTATTACGTAATTAAGGTTATTTAACTTCTTCTCAATAACATAAGGACCAAAAAATCTAGAATACAATGTGTTACCGGGCACTGGCAACAATGCAAGAACCTTTTGACCTGGCTTAAAACTACGTTCTACAGCGTCTACATCATACTTCTTCTTCATTAACTTCTGAGAAGAACTAAGATTGTCTCTAGCTAGTTCACAAGCTCTAAATAACTTAGTACGAAAGTCTGAAACATATTGCAAAAGATTAATAGACTCACTACCGCTTGACAATAATTTCTCCTTAAGCAGTTTAAGAGGCCCTCTCACAGTGTGCCCAAAAACGAGCTCAAACGGACTAAATCCTAGGGACTCCTGGACGGACTCGCGTGCCGCAAACAACAATAGGTGGATTCCCTCGTCCCAATCTTTCTCTGTTTGGAAACAGTAGACTCTCATCATGTTCTTTAAAGTCTGGTGCCATCTTTCAAGAGCTCCTTGACTTTGAGGATGGTACGCGGATGATCTATACTGTGCGATTCCAAGTTCGTGCATTACTTGTTGAAAAATACCAGACATGAAATTAGAACCTTGGTCAGACTGGATAGCGCTAGGAAGTCCGACCAGCGTAAAGAACTTCGTTAAAGCTTTGACGATAGTCTTGGCCTTGATGTTTCTCAGGGGTACGGCTTCAGGAAATCTGGTGGACGCACACATGATGGTTAACAAGAACTGATTTCCAGACTTCGTTCTTGGTAGCGGTCCGACGCAATCAACAATTACACAGCTGAATGGTTCTTGAACGGCTGGCAGAGGCTGCAGTGGCGCTTTTGGAATGGTCTGGTTTGGTTTCCCAACCATCTGACAGGCGTGACATGACCTACAGTATTCAGCTACATCTTTTCTCAGGTTGGGCCAATAGAAATTATTCAAGATCTTTCTGTGAGTTTTGTTCACACCTAAATGGCCAGCCAGGGGAGTCTCGTGTGCCATACTTAGAATGTCTTGCCTGTAAGTTTTCGGGACAACAATCTGGTACTTAACAGCCCATTCGTCCTCAGCTGGAACATCGAGCGGTCTCCACTTTCTCATTAGCACTCCATTCTTTGTAAAATAACAGGTGGGGTTCTGTGATACTTCGTTTTCACCAACGCTTCTTGAAAACAACGGCGAAATTTCTGGGTCTTCACGTTGTCCAGCGATGAGCTGAGAGGTCGACATCTTCTCAGACTGATCTGTTAGATTCTTCTCAGGTAGGATTTCTGTTGGCTCAGAAGGGGAGGGACTTGGCTGCTCATCCTCAAAAACTCGACTGATAAGGGTGTCCGCTAAGGCAATTTCTTCATCGCTGGTTTTCCTCTTCTTGCTCATGGCTCGCGTTACTACACATGCAGGATAAAGACCAGGAATTATCTTCTCGACGGGGTCTGGAGACTTTTCTGAACTAGGCTTCTCTGTAACGACAGCATTAATAACCACTTTGTCTCCTGCAAGGTCATTTCCAAGGATAAGATGTACTCCATCGAACGGCAATGTTGATTGTACTCCAACTTTCACAGGACCAAACACAAGATCTGACGACAGAAAAACTGTATGGAGCGGCACTGGGGTATACTCGGAACTGATTCCTCTGATTAGAACACTTGCACCAGTGGACGATTTCTCAGAAAACAACAACGTGTCGCTTAATAGCAAAGACTGTGAGGCTCCAGTGTCTCTTAAAATCTTGATCGGTACTGAATCTGTCATATAACGGGATAATGATACTGAGCCATCGTGAATAAAGGGCTGGAACATATCCATGACAGATTTAAACGAACCACTGACGTCATTTGTAGAGATTGTCTGGGTCTTCTCTCGGGAAAATCGCGGAGGTGTACATTCACTTTCAGAAACTGAAGGCGACGGCTTGGCAACAAATCCGTTGGGCTTCGACTCCATACCATATTTTTGCGCAGATCTCCACTTTTCTGGGCAACTGGAAATCAGATGACCTTCTTTTCTGCAGTAATAACAGGTTGGTGGCTTGATGGGCGTATTTGGAACAAACCTGTTTTGTCCTGGCGAGGTGGAGCTGGAACGATTTGTAAAATGGTTACCAGGGTTCCGTTTGGGAGGTGCTCCGTCATTCTGTTTACTCCGCTGGCTTCCAACCCATCGTGATGCGGAGGGAGGCTGAAATCTACTGTCAGGCTGACGGGGCTTTTCCACGAAGTTCACTTTGTGACTCAGCGAAAATTCATCTGCTAACCGTGCAGCGTCTTCCAACGTTTCTGCTCTTTGCTCGTTAATGAACGTTCGGACATCACTGTGAATGCACCTCTTAAATTCTTCAACTAATACCAACTGTCTTAACTTATCGTGACTCTTATCTACCTTCTGTGAATGACACCAACGATCAAATAACTGTTCCTTACTCCTAGCAAATTCTACGTAGGTTTGACTACGAACTTTCTCATGGTTTCTAAACTTTTGACGATAAGCCTCAGGAACTAACTCGTAACCCTTTAAAATAAGATCCTTAACTTCGTCGTAACTTACAGCTTGTTCTACACTTAACTGTGTATATATTTCCCTAGCTTTACCAACCAATACACTTTGTAATAACATAACCCAGTACTCTTTAGGCCACTTAAGACTACTAGCTACTTTCTCGAAGTGTAAAAAGTACTTATCAGCATCTTTTTCTTGGAATGGAGGCACTAACCTGATGTTCTTTGTAACATCAAACTTTTCGCTATGCTTTTCACTATCCGAGCTTAATCCTAATTTCATTTGTAGCTCTAACTTTTTCATTTCCATTTCATGCTGAAAAGCCAGTTTCTCTTTCTCTAGCCTCTCTTGTCTTTCCATTTCTTCTCTCTTCAGTCTTTCTTGTCTCTCCATTTCTTCTCTCTTCATCTCCATTTCTTCTCTCTTCATCTCCATTTCTTCTCTCTTCAGTCGTTCTTGCATTTCCCTTTCCTCTTTCTCTCGCTTTTCTTGCATCTCCAACTTTTTTATTTCTAACATTGTTTTTGACGATGTTTCTAACATTGTCCCTTCAAAAACCTCAGTATCCACTAAGTGGTTTACTATAATCTGTCGTATCTCATCCTTTCTCATTGCTTGCTTAGACTCTAACTCTAAGTGTTTTGCTAATAAAATAAGTTCGTCTTTCCTTAACGCATTAAATACTCCTTTGTCGGGACTCGACATAAAGTCTTCTGGATTAAACTTTGACATCTTGATATACTCTATGACTACTTAAGTCGACAATAACTTATCTTTAGAATACTCTACTATAACCTTTAATACAAAACTCGCTCCAAGACAATAACTCATATGCCAAATACTTCTGTAAAATTCGCTCCCGAACAATTACCTCTGCTCTAAATACACTTCCACAATATTCGCTCCCGGACAGGCCCCCAATTTCTGTTACGGTATTTTCCAAACCGCCAGAAAGATACAACTCGTACAACTCAACTACTTTATTGACCAACGTAATAACTACGAAGCGATATCGACAACCAATACAATAACTATCTTTTTCACTTATCTACGGAGCGATATAAATGCTAATACAATCAGTATCCCTATAACTTAGAGCCCTTTACAAAAAATATCACTTAAATCTCAGTGCACTACCGCACAACTCACAGTTCTCTTGAAAATCTTTAACAAACTGTCGACTTCCGTAATTCTTTCTCTCACGTAGCCTTCCACACGGCTTTCAATTCCAGTAAACAACTCTGTCCGGCTCTCGCTCCTCTGGGCTCTTCGCAACAGCAGTTATAGCTCACTAAAAGGCCTATTTCTTTAAGCTAGCGTGACTCCTTATATATCTTTCGGAAAAGTTCTAGAATGTTCTAGAGATCTGTAATATTGTTATTTTTAGAAACATTACACTATGATTACATCATAACAAAAATATGCTGAGTCACGGTTCTAGAAGGTTCTCCTTAAAGTTCTCGCTTAGTCATCATGACTAAATGTTCTAGAAACTTCTTCGCTCTATTTTTAATAATTATGTAACGCAACGCACTCTAAAAAAACATGGGCGCTCTCCATAACAGTAAGATCAAAAAGTGATTTTCAAACTATCAATATTGATATAAGAAAAATGACTTTTCCTCACACTATATCTCATTATATTTATTATTAATATTTAAGTCCTAAAAAATGGCTGAAATCGTCTGTACATCTATCACAATCATCATTCTTTAAACTTTGACACCCTAACATATTGGTATGCGTATTCTCAATAGCACGCAGGTGAGCATGGAAACTACCAGCCATCTGTTACCATGGTTATAACTCATGAGGTCTTATAGTTATTTTAATTTGATATAGTGAAAAACTTAAATGAATGGGCAATGTTTTTTGCATGCAATTTGCAATAATGACATGCAGTTCTTCTATTTAGAGTCATTTTAACTTGTTAATCATTTAAAGTTCTGATATAAATATAGTTTATGGTGGCTGGTCATCCTGGGGGTCATGGGAGAGGTGCAACCAAACCTGTGGTGGTGGGTCACAGTACCGAAGTCGCAGTTGTACAAATCCTCTCCCAAGTGGGGATGAATACTTTTGCAAAGGACATAATAACATGATACAATCTTGCAACACCAATTATTGTCCTGGTAAGAGTGTGTAATCAGTGTTAAAACAATAATCTTTTATCAATTTGATTATTAATTTTGCTGGTTCCAGGTACTCCATGCATCTTTAAATTAATTACATAGTTTTTTAGAAATCAATGTTTAGTAATTGCAAGGTTTTTACCATAAGCTGCTATTTAGATTTGGTTAAGTTCTAGTCATGCCTTATCTTTATATGCTTTGTTCAAAAAGTTTAATGAGTCAGCATTGTATATGCATGCATTTTGCAATATCAATGAAGGTGTTAATTTTTAGTAGTTGCAAGTTTTCTACCACATGCTGGTATAAGATTTTGTAAAGTTTCTTTCATGCCTTATTCTTATTTGAAACAGTTAAAATGTTGAATGAATTAGCAATATATATGCAAGCAATTCGCAATATCCACAGGCAGTTCTTCATTTTGTAATATATTTAACTTGTTAATCATGTTAACCTCTGAAATGATGAGAGTTGATGGTGGCTTGTCATCCTGGGGAGCATTAGAGAGCTGCAATGTAACTTGAGGGGGTGGATTACAAGGGCGAGTTTTAAAGTTTTTAAGTTGTTTCTTAATGGCTTATTCTTTAGTCAATGGTGGCTGGAGTGAGTGGAGTCCCTGGAGTATCTGCACTAAAACAGTCAGTGGCATACAAATAAGGTTTAGAGAATGTTCCAATCCAGAACCAGCATATGGCGGGGAACATTGTAATGGGAGCAGAGCACTTGTAAGGGAATGTAACAAAATGTCCAGCTGCCACGAAGGTAATATACAGATGGTAAAATAAGTGAGTCAGAGTTTTAGTTACAAAGGGTAACATTAATTGAAATACAGACATCATGGATGGTCCGAAGTCTAATCATAGTTGAACCCCACATTTTATAAAGGCTAAGTCCTGTCAAAAGCCGTTGTCGTTTAATCTACATACTAATAAATTGACCTTGTCCAAAATAAGCATTAGCATTACATCGCAGCTTGAATCACAGGCGGCCCAAGCTCCAGCTCTTAGATGATCATCTTGCGCAATAACAGTCATGGCGGAATTTACGAACGCTTGAAGGAATTAAAAAATACGTCAAATTCTCAATAAAAATACCTACCTTACTTCCACAGCGTATTACTTGTTATCTGACCCCTAACTTTGATGAAAAGAACCCCTTTTAGCGAGTTGTCCATTTCGAGGTTTCCCACGTACGTAAGAAAAGCCCACGTCTGAACACTCCATTTCCGAACGTCCGATCCGAGAAGCGAAAAATTCCAGCGCAAAATGACCGGGCGGCCACAAATCCAACGCAGAATCCAAGCACATATACTTTGGTTACATTTCAACTCACTACAAACTCAATCTTTCCCGTGCAACCGACGCTGAACCGCAGTTTGCCTCAGAAATGTCCAGTTTAGAGGTTTCTGCCAGCCTTCGTTCACATCAACCTTAACACACGACCGTTGAGAACCAGCTTGGTAGCCCTGCCTCCTTTTCAAATTGAATATCGCCAGGGACCAGCACCATGGGTGCCAAGTTACGGTGTGGTCCCCGGCCAGGCCCAATTTAAAAAGGAGGCAGAGTTACCAAGCAAGGCCATTTTTCGCTGAGATTTTCGCTTCTCGGATCGGGCGCTCGGAAATGGAGTGTTCAGCCTTGGGCTTTTCTTATGTACGCGGAAAACCTCGAAATGGACAACTCGCTAAAATGGGTTCTTTTCATCGAAGTAAGCGGTCAGATAACAAGTGATACGCTGTGGAAGTAAGGTGAGGTATTTTTACTGTGATTTCGACGTACTTTTTAATTCCATAGAGCGGTCGTAAATATTCCCATGCAAACTCTTATAATTCCGCCACGACTGTTATTGCGTAAGATGATCATCTCACAGCTGGACTTTGGGCCGCCTGTGCTTGAATAAAGTTGTTTTCATTACTATTATCATTATCATTTTATCACTTATTATTATCGTCAGGATCATCATCGTTATCATTATTATTATCCAGCTGGCGGTGTGCGCACTCCGATTGCGTTGCGTTGGGGTAGCTTTATTTTCAATATGGCGGTGAAAGCGGCAGAAATCGGCAGATTTTGACTGAACATTCCGTAAAAGTTAGGCCGCTCCTTTTTCCTTTCACCATAGGTAAATATAACCTGGTTTATTCTGAATGTGTAAAAGTATTTTTTGTACGTATTTGTTGCGTATTCTATGGTTCTCAAGGACAAACGCAATCACTGTTTTTTTAGTAGGTAATTTGAGGCCAGTTTTCGAAAAGGTCAAATTTGATGTACGTCGTAGTTTGGAGCCTTTCAAAGATTTTGATGGCCGCTTTGATCCTTCTTCAACAGTTCTGACTAAACACTCTCAAACGCTCTCCAACGGTACACGTGTTTCGCGTATTTTAAGTGCTAGTGTTTGAATTAGAGCAATGAAAGAAGTCACTTGGCTACTGAATAACTCTACAATGCATATGGCGACACGCTAGGTAAGCCGGAAAGCAAAGTGCAGTCGATCGTGAAAAGGTGTTGATAGGCTTATGAACGCTTGTGTTTTTAAATCTTCTGACCTGAAAACTTAGCTGTTATAAATATATCTTTTAATGACTTGCCTCTGTGATGTGATAATAAGGGTTAGTTTTTAAGGTGTAATTTCCCTGTCTGTATGTTCTTGAGGTTTAGCAAAGCCGAATGAGATCGTGTTACCAAAGGTAATATTTTCATGTGCGCGCGCTATTTTCTTTGTTTTCAAATATACTGTCTCTCCCACAGAAGATAACTCCAGAGATATGGTTTTCAAAACCTTATTTTAAGTATTCTCTATTCTTTTAAGTATATTTGAAAATCTGTATGTTTTTTTATGAAACGTTGAGCGTGACGAATTTGGTCTTAGAAGGCGTAACGCTTCTCCTTTTGTGAATCCCGTATTTACACCTTTAAGTGTATGACATGAAAAATAATTCGTATAAGAAGGTAGCTGTCTCTTTGTAATGAGTTTGCATGTCAAGGGTTGATTCCCTATTAAATAACTCGGGAATTTGATATTATTCAGACAGCCATTGGCTGTGAGTGTAACTGCTGCCAAATGAATAGATTCTTGGCCAAGGCTGCAGTTTCAATTCTTTCTGAATCTCTTCAATTGCCTCCTAACAACAAGTTTGTCACGAAGGAATAACAGGAGTTGGGCAGGCCTGCCAACGCTTTTTAACTTTCAAAAGAATGGTAACAGCAGTGAATCCCCATTACATTCAATGCGCTATCTTGCTGCCACCAGAGATGTTCACTCGACCACGACAGGATGTAAATGACTCACTTTTCATTTTACGACCATCATGCAACACAATCAGAGTGTGTACACCACCTGATTATTATCATACAATCCCTATTACTATTATTGCAAATGTTTATGTTACTTTAGTATCATCATTTATATTGTTATTATCCTCATTACAGTGTGCACTGTTGTCATCCGTAAACATTTAGAGCTAAATTTCTTGTCAATCAGTACTGAAATATTTAGTTTCTTGATAGAATAGTATGGGATGTCTGATATGAGCAGTATCAATTATTTTCTTTTTTTAAACTGGTCCTGAAAGATACTATTTAATTTGAGGCTGATGATTATGTTTCTAACTCTCTTAGAATTGGTATTAACATACGAAACTAAGTACCTATTTGGGGCAATCATCAACAAAATAATTAAAATTTGTAGAATCGTGAAGAGGGCCTCTCAAGATGTACATATACTTTTGTATTATTTCTTTCATCAGTATTTCCACTGCGCTTTAAAACAGAGAGCAACCCATCAGTTGGTACAATGGAAATCCATACAAACAGCAGCTGGAAAAAGCTTTGCACCAGTACGTGGAATAAAGTTGAAGTAGATTTGACATGCATGGCAATGGGATACTCTAACAGCAGTGATTATGGTAGATGGTATGAAGACAGTGACAATGTATCAGAGACATCTACTAATTTCAACTGCACCACCACTTTGACTAAATGTGAAGAAAGCTTCTCAAACAAACTGCAATTCTGCAAAGGTATTAATCAATTATGCATTTTGGAATCTGTTGTCAGATCTAATTCAGTCTGTACATCCTATTCAAGGTACCCTTATAGACTTGATCATAATTCCATTGGTAGACCTCACCAAAACATCCTTTCTTGCTTTGGTAATTGATTATGTACTAGTGTTTTCTCGAAGACTGCTCTCTAAAAAAATATGATATATATTGACAATTAGGTTTTTTTGAGGAATAATTTAAATTGTTCAAGGCGTAAAGAGGCCCAAAAATGAACAGCTGCCCATCAAAGAACCCGTACAGCTAAATTGGATTTCTAAACCTGTATGAACACCTTGCACTTTTAAATTTCTTCCTAATCCTGCTGTCTCCTTCTCTTATCCATATTTCTTCCTTTTATAAATTCACCGTTAACTTACCTTTACTGATTGCTCAATATTTTGTGACTTTATAAGTTCCTGTTCGCTTGAATGGTGCAAATGTAGAGTATGGTGGTAGAGTGGAAGTATTTTACAAAGGGAAATGGGGAAAAATTTGTACCAATGGATGGGATTTCAATGATGCCCAAGTTATTTGCTGTCAACTCGGCTTTGAAGAGGCTCTTGCTGAATTCATTGGCTCCAACGTAGAGGATGGAAACATTACTTCTGTAATGGTGGATGTTTCCTGCAATGGAGAGGAGGTAGAACTTGCATCTTGCGCACACACTGATGGAAAGTTAAATGTCCCTGGTCAATGTCGAGGAGATGGCAAAGGTTCTCAAGCACTGTGTCAACCAAGTAAGTAAGATATTAATAACGTCGAGGTGGAAATTCCTAAAGGTGACTGGTCCTCGTGAATAGTCACGTGTTTAAAGTTAAACATCAAAGATCAAGATATTATTAGTTTTGAAACAAACTAATGTCAAAATACTGAGACAGAATGAACTGATAATTGTGCTACTTGAAAACATTTCTTTCAGAGAACAAAGAAGTATTGGGAAAAGAGAATCTTTACTTTGATATTGGCAGCAATGAAATCCTTCACTGCTCAATACGTAACAAAACCAGTTTTGCGAGATGGGTCATTAATGGTCAAAAGGTGCAAGGGATGAATTCTTCCTCTAAGAGGGTCAAGACCACAGAAGATGGTAAACTGGTCATAGAAAATGTGCAGTTGTCTGATGGAGGAACATATGAATGCCTCAGACTGGAATATGTTCAGTATTACACGGTTTACATTAATGGTAGGAAAATCCTTTTCAACACATTTAGAAGACCTCATTGTAGAGTAAGTTAACATAACAGTAAATGTGCCCGGCACTCACAATATAGACACACAATAGGGACTAGTTAGCTTTTCTTCATTGCGGCTTCAGTAAGTGGTTATTTTCTTTATTTATCTCAACAGCAAGATTCACTGAGAACACTAGAGACCAGCAGAGCCTCACTGCTTACACATCTGGTACTATAAACTGTAGTGCTGAAGGAACACCACGTCCACAGATAACTTGGAGCAAACAAGGAGAAAAGTTAGTACTTGATGGGAGGAGAGTCACTCAAATTCCCAGTGGCAGTCTACAGATTGATCCTGTTCACCCTGAAGACGGTGGCACATACAGATGTACCATGACACAAAATAAAGGATCAAAAAGGGTCACAATCAGACATAAAAACATATTTGTGTCTGTTATAGGTGAGTGAGTTATTGGAAAAATCTGAAACTGGTTCAGTCATTATACCAACACGTAATAATAGTAAAAATAGTGATAAAAACTTTATTTTAGTGTCAAACCATGAAGCCTGAGGAATCCATGCTAATAAGGGAACACAGGCTAATACAAAATACAAAAATTAAACGACTAAAATATCTACTCTAAAATATGAATAGTACAAAATGCAGTCTAAAATATATTAAAGATGAAGCTAAACATCATAGGTAACTATCAATAGCTGATCTTAAGAATTTAGTCATTAAGTAGTTCAGCTGCATGTAGATAATGCTGGTAAGGTGGGTTTCTGATTTCATTTATTGAGGTTAAAACAATCTTTGTTACTTTTTTCTGAAGGGCTTTTAATTTTCTTCTGATAGGCATTTCTGCAAGGTCACCTTATATGTTCCAATGATTTGTTGTTTTTAGCCATTTGAAAAGGACTTTCATCTGGTTATTCAAATTAGTCAGATGAAAATGCTTTGTCTAATTTATAGACTGATGTTAGTAACCCAAAAAGGAAATTGCCCTTTAGGATATTTGCATAATTTATGTGTGTATAACTAAAGCCACTGTGTTTTAACTTTTTTACTTGTTTATTCAAAGTTCTACCAGAGGTGAGAATTTCAGGAGCAAACAATCTAATCAGAGAAGGAGACACTGTGACTTTGACTTGTAAAATCATTCAAGGTCAGCCTCAGCCACAGATAACTTGGCTTAAGAATAACTTATCTGAAGGACACAACATGTCTCTCTCCTTTCATAAGATAACAAAGAAAGACACAGGTCGGTATACCTGTCAAGCGAAAAATCCTGGAGGAATTTCTGCTGAAGACATTTATATTTCTGTTAAAGGTGAGTTGTTAAGTCTAAAACTGGATTTTAAATCATTCAGTTGTGTCAGCTGCGGTGGGATAGACTCTGGACTAATTGCTGTGGGTTAAGGCACTGGCCAGGATCATTGTGCCATCTTCTTGAGTGAGGAAATACCTACATCTAGTTAGAGGGTTTTCTTCTTGAAATCTCTTCCTTCTTTTAACATTTACTTTAAATTTTGAACTGCAAATCGATATCATACGTATGTACTGCTGGTCAGTCGAGCAAGATCATTTCTGTCGTATCCTCTTGGATGACAGGCCTCGCTTGCATGGTGCCTGACTCTCCACACAGACAGTGGAGCTATGCTATTGGTGGGAATGTGGTGACGAGAAAACACGAATAAATTAGTTGAGCGCTTTTCATTCAACTAATTTATTCTTGTTTCTTATCACTATATTCCCACCAATAGCGTAGCTCTTATTTTCTCTGAGGATGACAGTCTTCACTCTCATGATGCCTAAATCTCCACCGGGAATTTTAATGAACTTTTAGGAAAACCCTTACTAGTTGTTATGGGTTTGTAATTAATTTTCCGAGCTTGATCCATAAGCGAAGAGTCACGAGTGATTTACAATCATTGACAAGTTCAATAGGAAATATTTTTCTCTCACTTTAACGTGTAGTTGAATCATTCTTCAGTAAACTGAGAAGTGTGGTGCTTGCTTCCAACTTTTCGTTTCTTAGCTCAATTATATTACACGTCTGCTATTTGTTAGTCATTGGCTGGAACAATGAGTTGGAACCAGAACAAAATGTCTGTCATGACAATATTTTCTCTGTATCTGTTAATATTATCTCATCGTGACTTTTATTTTAAATTTTTCTTTGTAGTTCCACCACATCTAAATCCTGAACTCAAGAATCTTTCAGTCCCACTAAACTCCACACTCAAAACAGACTGTCTTAAAACGGGTGATCCACCAATATCTGTCAACTGGACGAAGGATGGAAAAGCTCTTAGTAGGAACAATACATTAGTTATTAAGCGCATGACTTTTGACGATGGAGGTTTCTATGAATGTGCTGCTGAAAATCAGGTTGGAAAAGTTAACATCTCCTTCTGGATCGATGTTACTGGTAAATCAAAATAATTTTATGAAGATTTACAAACAGTGCTTGGTTAGTTCACGTTGTAGAGTGTTGTACTGCCGTGTGATAGTTCAAGCCCTTGACTGGACCAACGTAAGGTCTTAAATAGACAAGGAGAATGTGCTGCCTTTCCTATGGCATGAGCAAATGGATAGGCATTCTAGTTTCTTGGACAAGGAGAATAAACTTTAAGCCCCATTTCCTGCGTCCTGCATCTTCTAGGAGGCCTTGGGTTCGACTTGGAGTTCTTTTTCCATTAATGCCTGTGTCACTCACTGAAGAACATCACCTTAAAAAAAAAACAAAAAAAAAAACTTAAAAATTGCCTGAAGCTTGAGAAACCGCAGATAACCTTTTCGGTCATCTATGGGTCGAGTCTTATGACTAACGATGTGTATTTTACCATTAGCAAGCATTTTTTCCCAAAACCTGCCTCCGAGGCTACCGAGATAGGCTGGTGACAAAAAGTCCAATCTTATTATTTGTCGTCTAAATCTTAATTTTTTTCTAATTTCAAATTCATTGAACCTATCTCACTTAACTTTATCCTACTCTATTCTCTGCATGCCGCTCATGCCTAAGGTAATCTTGACACTATCTGCGCGTTAAGGACTCGAAATCCTAATGACGGAAGATTAGAGTTGCTCACGGTCCACTTTCTGATCCTCAATAGATTCTTCATTATTTTGGGGAATTTTGTATGGTATCAACTGCAGTAGATAATTCCCCAATTGATATTTCTCGTTATTCTCAAAACTCTTGTCTGCTTGATATGGTGTTGATGCTGTTAGAAGAAATTCTACCTTGAAGTGACTTCAAAGTGGCACCAACCCGTTTACATAATGGATCGGAAATTCAACAAATTTATTCTGGCAGCAATTCAACCCGCAAAGGCGATCCGACCGATAGGTTAAATCCAATAAACATTACAATTAAGATTTATCGAAGATTACCTAAACTGTCTCAATTTCTCTCAACTTTAAAGAGGTTAGTCAATAAAACACGAAAACAAAGTGTTTCCACGCATGTTTAAACAAACTATTGGCTTTGTATTTTAGAGATTTTAAACTAGAAGACTCCCAAATTTGCTCTTCTTACTGCCAGATTACTTGTGGTTATTTGATTGTATCTTGAGAACCTTTGTTGAACATCAGTGGTGCACTTTTTATTTTCAGTGTGTCCTCAGATCAAATTGTCTCCGGTAAACCAATCTGTTATTGATGGAGACCCAGTAAACTTTACTTGCCGTGCCACAGGTGTTCCAACACCAAAACTGACTTGGACATTTAATGGCGGTAGACTTCCATTGGGGATCAATGAAAACAATTCTAAGGGAGACTCATTCCAGGAATCATTCCTGAAAATACAGAGAGCAACAAAGAAAATGGAAGGAACATACAAGTGTACAGCAAAAAACAAAGCAAATGGAACAAGTTATTCCACAATACTTCAAGTATTTGGTAGGTTCAATAATTATAATGATTACGATGATAATAATAGTAATACTGACAGGGATGGTGTTGATTGTAATGACAGTAATAGTAATCTTAATTTTAATAGCAATAAGGGTAATGATGGCGATAGATCCGTTGCAACAATGATAATTAAAGATACCTTCCAAATATGAGGTGAAAATGGTGGCTGGCGGCTAGAGGTTGCCCAAGAAGAACTGATAGCTTGTTAAGAATGAGATGGAGTCTCGATAACCCTGGAATTTCTCCAAGACAATGGAGTCAAAGAGTGCAAATACAAGCTGAGTGAAAAATATCGTAATGAATTGTGGGAAAGATAGTTGTTGCACATGCACCATTTACCAGTTGTTTAAGATGACTCTTCCCTATAATCACTTTGTGACATTTTGTTATGGTCACTCTAATCATTTTGATCCAAAAGCTTTTGATCACTGAGATGATCTGTAGCTTTGTATGGGGCAATATGTCTTTATAATAGAAAACAAAGGGCCGGGTCTCAGTTTATTTAGAAACATCTTTGAATGGGATCTGAGACCCTTTGGCAAATCTTCAGACACATTTTGGACAAGTATTTCAAACCTTCTTTAAAACGTCTTTGAAGCCAAGTTCCACTCAAATTGGCACGTTATACCCCGTATGTACCATTTGGAGGGTTGATTTCGAATCACTTAGTTTCTCTGATAATTACCTTACTGAGGTTTTTTGAGTAAATTTTTTTTAATGAAAACCAAGTTATGTATAAATTATCTCTTTCTCAACACAGAAAAACCCACCGCCAAAGTAACTCCAAAACCATATCCAACGCTCACCCAAGGTGATAAGCTTAGGTTAACTTGCAGCGTCAACAAAGCAACGGTAAATATCACTTGGAAAAAAGATGGAGACCCAGTAAAAGAACGGGCAGTCATTGAAACGCAATTAGATGAGACAACAAGTTATCTGATTATTGCAAAAGTTGTGGAGGAGGACAGTGGTGAATATTCCTGTGAAGCCCGTAACAGAGTAGGAAATGTGGCTCGCTCTATTGTGATGATAAAAGTCAACCGTAAGTTGGCAGTATTGTAGTGTAGAAACAATCTAAAATTTAACAGCAGTAAATCGTTCGACTTGATGGAACCTGAAACTTTTAAGCATGCTATTTGCTGTTTTCTGTTTGTATGTTTTGTCTTTCTTTGCTTTTATTGTTGTTTTTTGTGTGTGTGAATGCGTGTATGGATGTCGGGTGGAAGCCTTATTAATAATTAAAATATGGGTCCCCTGGCCTGTTAGATACAGTAGAACCTACCTTTAGATACCCAAATAATTATTACCATTATTGCTTGTTTCCTATTTGGCGAAGGGAATTGCTCTACATCTATTCAACAAAAAAGCAGATAATTTCTCAATTAAAGACAAGATTCTGGCCAGGTCTTCTCCATATAGTTTTGATTTACCTTTCTTTGAATCTCAGCCATAAAACAATAGCCATTTCTAATGAGCCAGCTAGGCTCAAGCGAAAAAAGTATCCAGAGGAGCTGGCTAATATTGTGTAACAACCTTTTCCTTATCATCACATCTACTACCTTTGTCATTTGGCTAAGAAGCATGTGTTTAACTTACACCAACAGCTGTTAGTCCATTTCTGGTGTGGTATTATATTTTTGGATCAATGGCTGCTGTCATTGTTATTTTGCTCATGGGCTGCTATTTTTGGAAACGTCGGAGGACAGGTAAACCTCGCTCTTCATATCTTGTTTTGGGTAATTTTTCCAGACAATAATAAGTTGTGTGAGAAGAAAAAGCTTGGACCAGTTTATGTTTACTTTTACTCCACCTCGTATTTCAATTGTTCTCCTCAAGTTCGCTATTAGTTAGGTATTAATTTCATCTCGGTTTGCAGGAAAATGAAAACCCTTGAGGCACTATAGGCATGTTTCTACTGTTTCTTGTCTTGCGATTTTATCTGATTTATAATCTTCTATTAACCACTGACCAAAGTGCATATTATTTTTATTTAAATATTAAAGTTAAGGCAGAACTTTTTTCCCTTCTTTATTTCTTTCTTTGATTTGTCAATCGGACCTACAGTGGCTGCTACCGCTCTGTAAGTCAATTAGTTTCCCTTTTATTTACCAAATTGAAATGTTTTTTGAAAAAAAATTGAAGTTGGGGTTTATATCTTACTGTCATGTCAACCATTCCATTTGGAAAGTTAACTTGAATGATAGTCTGTGTAAACGAGTAGTTCTACAATTGTAGTTTTTCTGCACAAGAAAATGCTGTTTTTTCATTTCTAGATTGATTATCTTTCCATAAATTAAAGAAATCAGTCAGATAATTAAGAAACTCAAAACGTTTCCGTAACTTCTTTTCCTTGATCACTTATACTTTGATTTAGCAATAGAAATTGTGTGATTTTCATAATATTTAGTCCTGATCAAGGGGAGTCAGTTGAGATGGGGCTGTTGAATGTAAAAGTGGATGAATGGGAGATTGAAGTGAACCGTATCCTGCTTCAAGATGTCATTGGGCGAGGGGCATTTGGAGCAGTGTGGAGAGCTCTTCTTAGTTCTCCAAATGGGAGACCTGGAAATCGCACAGTTGCTGCTAAATGCTTTACACGTAAGATCCATTCAACTATCTCTCCTCAAAGCACGTGGGTGGGTACTTAGCGTTTCTTGCTAAGGGTACTTTGCACTTTCCAGTAATCATTTATCTCAGGTTGACCAAGGCGCTCTAAGAGATTCGTGGAAAGTTATTTTTTATAACAAACGCAACAATTAAACAATAGAGGCATCAATAGCAATAAAAAATTGGAGGATGGTAAGCATGTGCCACAATCGTGAGGCAAAGAAAATATGAATTCCTCGAAAGGATTCGCTCGCCGACCGGTTCCATTTTTGCAGTTGTGAGCTTCAACAACTGGGTTTCAAAGACCTCCTAAGATGTGAGGTCTAAATCCTCACCCGAAATTTCGCTTCTTAAGCACGAGAAAATTCGTCAATAAGGATTTTTTCCCCGGTTATAAAGTATTTCCTTTTTATTGTAGCCACCGCAGGGGAGGAAGGAAGAAAATGTTTGATGAGAGAGATCGAGCTGGGAAAAATTCTCGGTGACAGCAATCAGCCAAACATAGTGAAGTTCATTGGCTGCGTCACTAGACAAGGTACATGTTAAGTTTAAGGCGTCATTCTTATTATATGCAATAATATTTCAACTGACTATGAGATTGTTAGCTTGTTTGTTTGTTTGTTTGTTTTTACTGATTCGTTCCTTCTTTTCGTTATTTTAAGTTCATCCGATCCTTATCATGGAACATTTGCCATGTGGCGACCTGCTTGGTTACATGAGAAAATGCCGAGGAATTAATGATCGGTATTATCTTGGAGAAGGAAGGCCTCAAGTTTTGAACAACTATGACCTTGTGCTATTTGCCAAACAAATCGCCGCCGGTATGGTATTCCTTGGATCAAGGGGGGTAAGTAACTAAAATGCTTCTACATTCAATTTTACCGCAGAAATATCTGTAAGGGATTGTTACATCTTTTGAGTTGCTTGAATATAGATATATCTAAATTATACGAATCTTTTCGGAAGCAGGTTTCATATTCTCAATATTTCTCAAGAGTTCCTTTGGTATTGTCAGTGGGTCACCTAATGTCGCAGTCATTCTGGTATATGTTTGGTCTGTAATGAACACCATAGGAACAATAGTTCTTACAACCCATGCAAACGTCTGTATAATTTTCCCTCTGATCATGGTAGATCTCACAAAATATATGCATTTGTTAGCAAGTTTACATTTTGGATCTTTGTCTCTGGGTAGATAATCCATCGTGACCTGGCAGCTCGAAACGTCCTCCTTGATAACAACTATGTGTGCAAAGTGACCGACTTTGGCATGGCATATCAAAGCTTCAAATACGGTCATGGAAATGCCAAAAAGGTAGAAGATCGTCTTTGTTTTAATTTTTTTGCGGTGGCACTTGTAAACAGATTCCTAAGGTTAGCTCTGATTCTGCCTAAAATTCACCTTAACTGCCAACTGAGGATAGCTCCACGTTCTGCCATGCCACAGAATACAATTGAGTTAGTTGACTTTATCATTTAAATGTATGACATTTGCTAAATTTTGACACTCCATAAAAGTGTCGGAAGAGGTACACCAGCCACCTCACGTTTACGTGCATGTCCTTTGTTAACTCGCTAGTATTAAAACACTTATTTTTAAACAAACTGTCGTTGCAGGGCTGTTTGCCAATCAAATGGACTGCACCAGAGATTTTGTTGGGAAATTTCGCTGGACTTTCCACCTTGAGTGACGTGTATGTATATTTTTGCACTGAGCTGGCCCTCTCTTTAGTTTTTGTCTTTACATGCTCACTTAGAGAATATCTCGGCAACACCTTTTCGAAATTTTTTCAGGTGGTCTTACGGAATCGTCTTGTATGAGATAGTTACCCTTGGTAAGTCAAACTATGTTCAACAAAAAATATTTATACTTCCCGTCCGTCTATGTCTGGAAATGTTGTAGGTATCGTTTTTGGAACTCGTTAGTAATGTCAATGCCTTTAGGACCCAATTGGCAGACGTTAGTTTGATGAGCTGTGGCAGAAAAACTTGTTGTGCCAAAGTTTACGTCAATGATGAATTTTGCTCAGCTTGTCGAAGTTTCATTCTCTGTAACTGAGAACCGTTGTTTCAGGACTTTCCTTGCCCTGGCTATCACCCAAGACGATTGGCATTTTGTGTTCGACTTTAAATGACGAAAAACCTTTCAAATTACTTGGCAGAAAAGTGGTAATCAATTGCATAAAACATCAGGCTAGGAAACATCAAGTTTCGAATGCTGCGGTCAAGCACTAGAAGTGGATCTCTCTGATTTAAATCTCAACATTTTTAAACGAAATATTCGGGTGTATCACGGCCACAATTTGTTTATTTCTTCGCAGGAGGAATTCCATATGAGGGATGGACAGAAGGGAATGTGGTTGCACGAGTCACGCATGGATACAAACTTCCAAAGCCCGATCATGTTGATGATAAATTGTGAGTCTTGACTTTCAAGTTGCCATGTTCCATTTTAAATCGCCCAATCCCCCTAACCCCGATGAAAAACACAATCTCTCGAATAATCTGATTTCTTCTTCCGTTACTGAGCTCTGCTAAATGAAACAAATTTAACAGTGGTCACCAGTTTGTTCAGTTAAAAGTTGTCTTTTCACTCAAGAATTTTGAAAAGATGAATTTGCAGCTATTACAGCCAGACATTTCTCATCATTTTAGCCATTATTTGCCCAGGGCTCTCTTAAGATTTCTGTAATGGTTGATTTTTATCACATATTACGTAAACCACAGTCCAGTATTGACCATCATTCCTTTGTTCCAGGTATGCTATAATGAAAAGGTGCTGGAATTTTGACCCCGACTTTCGTCCTCCCTTTGAAAACCTTCGAAGAAGAATGGATACCTACCTTCGTGAGGAGGTTTGTAGCACAATTTGAACAAGTCCTTGACGTTCTTGTAGGCCTCTAAGATTATTTATTCCTCCAAAATTACTTCATAGACCATTACTCTTTCAAAGTTGGTTTCAGCAGATTAATGGAAGTGATTTAGGATTGTATTGGTTTCTTCTAACTACAGCTGCGGCCGCCTGCGGGAATTTCAGTGCCTTGAGATTTCATTTTGACGGCTCCTGTCTGTAGTTACGTTTCTTACTATTTGCCCCAGCTTATCGATGTTTTTTAAGTTTTAACACATTTGAACATAAAACGCGCTAAGATGTCCCATGCCTACGAACCCATCTATCACCATTCCTTCCACCCTTCCCGCTGCTTAGCTTCCCAACTGCCTGAGCATCTACATTCATAATAAAGGTTGATGGGAGAGTATAACAGTGTAATTTGGTATTTTCAACTGTGTTGATAACGTAAATTGGCCACCTTTAAGATTTTAAAAGCTGACGTTTCGAGCGTTAGCCCTTCGTCAGCGCAAATAGCAAAGTTCTAACGCTCGAAACGTCAGCTTTTAGACTCTTTACGGTGGCCAATACGTTACGTTATCAACTCAGTTGAAAATACCAAATTACTCATCTACACTCATAACTTCTTACCTACCAACCAGCCTGCCTAAGAAAACGCACTACTCTGTGCCTTTAAAGCGAGGATCATTTCTGTGCTTTGAAGTAGTCTTTAAAATTCTCTTCTTGACTTGAAGTTAGAGAACATTGTGACGATCGTGAAAATCCTCTTTTATTGCTTTCCCCTTTAGACATATTTGCACCTGCTCGACATGGGATCTTATGACACGACCAAATACTCCAAGGTTGAAGATCTCGGAGGTGAAGATGCCGAACCAAGTGCACGACCTCTAGGGAACGCCGCGGCAAAGAGATTAGGAAAGTGGACCAGCGACCGACGTTAGACAGTGTCATTTTGAATATTGCTTAGGAACCAAGCACTCTGTAGTGCATTAAGTATTAGAAGAAAATATGTACTGGTGATAACGGTGATAATTTAAGGGCCTTATTGTGTTATAATAAATCAAAGCTGTTTCCTCGATGAGGCACCTTTAAGTCAGTTTTTTCTTAAGTCGCAATTGATAAATAACTCGATTTCGGTGGTAAAGTCCAGAAGAAAGGAGGTTATAAATGAGAAAGCAGCTCGTCTATTTAGATCTCTCACTCATTCACCCACTCATGCCCATTATGCCGTGTGGCACGTAGGGCGTCTACGAAGGATCGCCACGTCTGTCGGTTCCGGGCCAGCTTCTAGATTGTACCCCAAGTGATGATTTAGATCTCTGTACTGGGCAAATTGTTTGCCACTGTTTACTGGTGAAACAAGACGACTAGTTGTTAGCAATCATGTTATTGAAGTGTCCCCTGCTGGTGATATAGTCCTGGTAAGATATTTGGTAGTTTAGTGTTGATTTAGTCATGGATCTTTCAGAAGCGTGTCCTTTATCGACGAGATTGGTGACATGTCTTGTAATATGGTGTTACATGGGTCGTAAATTGCTTAAATTTTGTGTCATTGGTATCAGAAAACAAAAAAAGCGCATCGCTATCGGTATGTTTACTCTAACCTTCTTGCTGTTATTGTTAAATGGTTTTTCATAAACGGAGAGAACCGTCTCAATAGAGGGATTCTAAAATCAAATTAATCAAGTTATTATTCCAATATTTTCGACTTGTACAAGAAACAGAGAGCGCTATTCAGAGGGGTTGTGGCTGATAGACAGACCTTTACTATGATGAAATGAACCGCTTACTTCAAAGTGGAAATGTCGCTAGAGCAAGGATGAGCGTTTATTTCTGTACATTATCGAAACACACTAAGCTGTATTTAAAATTTTGTAAAACACTCTATTTGATATCTGCAATAAAAGAGTAGAGGCGTACCTTATGGCGTTATTCACAATGTTATATCACTATTTAAGCCGCTCTAGATATACACAGAAGAAAGAAAAACACCTAATCTTGCATCTCGTACACAACGCAATTTCTTTTAAAGGACATATTGGAACAGTTCGTTCGTAGTTTTTTTCTAATTAACTCCGAGTTCATTTTACGGGTTTGTTGATGTTTACTGCCTCGTGCAGCTCACGCTTGGACGTATTACTCATATTTAATATGGAAGACTTCGAGAGAAAATCGATACCAGCGTCGCAGTGTGTATCATAGACATCCTTCGGAGGTTGGTATCACGATTTCCCTCCACCCGTCCCTTCACGCTGTTCTTGACAAGAAAAGGGTAATCAGTAAATTATTCCCATGTAGGTCCGGTGTCCTAGCGGATTTGGACTCCCCTAGATTTGGACCCCCAACAAAACCGAGTGACAACATCATCCTTAACACTCTAGTAGAAATAGATAATACTTTACGTTCCAGTACGTAATAAAGTATGTTTTTAATTGAAAATATGCGTATCCCCAATGCATACGAACTGAAAGCTGGAAATGACCCTTTTGACCAAGGGAAAATGCGCAAGCATTTAGTTTAATGTTTCGAGAAAGGTCGTTTTTGAACCTTTTCTGCGATAGTGGAACACCGCTAAATTTAATAAGAGACAAAATTGTGACACTTATTTATTTTGTTATTGTTCAATGCCCGAGGGTTGGGACGACATGGTACAGTGCGAGTTGTGCGAGGAATGGTTGCACATAAGCTGCGAGGGACTTAAGACTGTCCCGGAGGGCGAGTGGCTCTGCATCGTCTGCAGACCGCCAGACGCTAGACGTCTTCGCAATTGTTAAGGATCGGATCCCTCAACAATTAATAATCGTGAAAATTAGAAAATAAGATTGAGTTAGATGTAATAGTCTCCACTTTTGTTAAGACGTATACGTTAATGTTGATTTGCATTTGAAAATAAGCTGAGAGTTCCAATAGTTCAGAATAGAAACATTTCTACTATCATACGCTTTATGAACGACTTGTAATAGGAGTAGTTACTTCGCTCTTGTTCAGAAACTGTTTAATGCTATTTAATTAGAAAATCAGAGTAATTTTTGTGACTGAACACAACAGTCTCCACCATTGTTATGACGTTACGTATCAATGTTAATTCGCATCAAAAGAAGCAAAGATTTATTGTAACAATTTCACTAGTTCGAATACAGTAGTTTGTTCGCATCTAATCTTTGTGTATGCTGTACGACTCGCCATATTAAATGCGGCAGAATTGGAACAAAATGGCTGTTTTTCTTTACCTTTATTGAGGAATGTTGTGTTGCAATTGAAAAGAACATCGACAAAAAGCTTGCAAATAGAATTAGTTACCAAATATGATACAAACGATTCTTAAAAGGAAAGTTTGGTCGGGGGTCCAAATCTGCGAAGGGGGGGGGGGGGGGGGTCCAAATCCGCTGCAACACCGGCTCTCTTTGCGTCAATAGGTAATCTCAGTTCCATGCCAAACATGAGCACCTAGAGGAGTACCCTGTAATCATGCGTTGATACTCGCAATGCAAAGGGAACCTAAGGAAAGTGCTGGCCCCATTCTTTCTGCTCCTCTGCAATCTTGGCAATAACATCGGCAACCATACGGATAAGTAGTTCAGGGCTCAATCAAGTTGCGTAACCAACGGAAATTCCGAGACTAAAAATTTCGACTTTCGTCACGAAGCGCTCGACGAGGATAACCAAAGCGGCATATAAAGTCGTCCATGACAGATTGCCCTCGGTCAAGGGATTGGCTCAATTCTGGTGCCACTTGTGTGACACGTTGTACAGTTCATCATTCGTACAAACTATACTGACCAGTAAAAGCGTCCCTAATCTTACGCACTGACAAGTGTCTGCACTCGTCATCTAGCTCCTTCAGCAGATCTCCCTTCAAATACTGTGAGACCCTGAACTGTAAGCTCACGTGCACTGTCTTTTCATCAAACCATCGCCATTACAAAACTCTGTCCTGTGACTTCCTCATAGCCTCAGCGGCATATGCAATTCGGCGTTGCTCGTCCTTTTGCAATTAAGACAATGCAGCAGCGACACAAGTTGTACTAGGGTCTGTTTATAGTATGAATGGAAGGTCAAATCTTAGGAATGCTAGTACTGGACCTTCACAGAGGACTTTTTTCAGAGTATCGTAAAAAATTTTGACAGTCAGTGGACCACAGAAATTACGTCCCTTCTTCTCAAGCTGGAAGAGAGGGGTTTCAAGTGTAGCAAAATCTGGTATGAATTTTCTTTAGTAACCTAACGTTAAAAAAACATTCAGCTGGAAAACACGGCTCGGTGATGACCAGGAATTCACTACTGAAACCTTTTCGAGGTCTGTGGACATTCCTTACGCCGACTAGTTATGGCCAACAAAGGGTACCTCTAGTGGCAGGATACAGCCTTTTACCCTCTCTGAAAGCGTCCTGGATATTTTCTGTTGAATTCATTGAGTTACAATCTCGGAATTTGGTGAGTGATTAGGAACGATAACTTTATATCGTTAATATCATTAAAGCACATTTCGGAAAGTTTTGTTAACACATTATTAGTTTACAGTTCGTGAACCATGTCTGTAATCTGCTTGGATACTTTCTTTTGAATTAATTGAGTTACACCCTCGGAATTTAATCAGTAATTAAGAATGATAAATCCGTGTATGCAGCACAAGTGAAGCATATTTTAACCTTTCTATACGATTTTAGGAAACTACATTTAATTAAATGCTGATTCTCGATAAAATGGCCCGGCATAACTTGTTCATTATTTGATTACTTTGTAGCCCCATAAACCTGGCTTATGACTCTGGAGGTACTGAATTGATGCATTTGATATACAAGGCACCCTTCATGGGGGAAGGTTAGCATAAAATTGCTTCACGACCGTAGACTGCACCCGGTTTAAAGATGTGGGTAATTGCACAAAAAATTCCTATTTGTTTGTATTCAGAAGCATAGACATGTGGATAATATGCTTCTGCTTTATTTAATTGTAATGTGGTTTCTCCTCAGGTAACATGTATCCATTCCTGGAATTTCCTCTCTTACCTGAGCGCAAATAATGAAATTTAAGTGTGAGAAGATAAGAAGTGTTGCAGATTTCTTTTTCCAGATTGAGTTCAGGTGCGCAGACCAGTAAACTAGTTGATGTCATGTACTTCTCCTGAATCTTTAATTTTATTGCCCAGGTTTTTTTACAAAGCCTCTTTTACATCTATGTGTGCCAGCTAATGATTAAAATCGCAGTGAATAGGTATGCCATATTTCAGCAGTTTTTTTTAATATTCCATATTTAGTTTCTGGCATTTACTATTTTAAAATTTGTAAATGGCATTACTTTTTCATCCTTGATAATAGGTACTACACTTTTCCTTAACCAAAATCTGAATCATTAAGTCAACTTAATTTAAATTAGTTTGAAACTTCATTCCACACAAGAACACTTTCCTGGACTATAATGTATTTATTTATTTTTCGTCTTCCTCGTACATATGATTACTACACGTGTCTTAAAATGGGGATTTCACTATATTGTAATGATTAAAATACACTAATCTTTCAAATGTAAAAGAACGTGATGAAAATCTGATCTTATGAAACACTTACAATGGTAACACCTGTTGCTGGTAGCTTATATTTTTAATGTTTAAATTTCATGGAAAATGTCTTTCTTTGAAAGCGGAGGTACAGAAGTTTTCAAAGCTGCCTAAAATAAGCTGTCTGCATGTAGTGAAAAGCTAACTGACAATCTCACCTTAACTCTTGACATGCGTCACTCATACATGTCAGTTGTGTTTACCTACCATTATAGACGTGTCTTTAAAAAGATTGTTTGGTATGGCCGTTGTTCTTTGTTGATCTTTGTGGCCAAAAAGCTGCTGAAGGCACTGAATTTCAATTTTTAGGCACACAAGGCACCCTCCAAGGTGGAAGACTAAGGCATTCTTGGACAACAATTTTTGGACTCCTTTTTTTCTTTTTTTTTTCCTCCGCTCACGTTGCGTGTATTCTGTGTTCTGACACGTGCGTCTTTTTTTTAGAAACAGAGTTCACCTTACTTTTGGTTGTTATTTGATAACAATAAAACTGTCCATCCTTTTCCTTAAACAAAGTTGCGTTTTCATCCCAATAAGTCCATCATTACTCTTTAAATGTGCGTAGAAGTTTCAATCTATAGCAAATTGTAGATGACAAATTTTCTTTTTAAAATGAAATTCTTTACGAATGCCGCCAAAAAAGGTAGGGATTAAGTTAATTTATTCCTCCCGGCCCTCCAGCGCGGTACTTTTAAATGAGGAAATTTTTTGTTCTTTGAGCACTTCGTGGAGGGTTTTTTTTGTGGAACGAGGAATACTCTTGTTGATTGCGCCCTTCGCGCGGAGCTTGTAGAGCGAGGAATGCACTACGCGCAGTGTTTTTAGAACGATGAATGCACTTGCTGTTACATTAATGGTAGAGTGTGGAACTTTTAACCAACTCCTTTGATGAGCAGAAAATAACTGACTTTCAGAGTTTGGCCCGTTGCTGTGGGACTGTCACTGGATCTGTTTCCCATAGTGACAGTTCTCTTTGCTTCAATTTTCTCTTTAATAATAAATAAATATACCGGTACAAAAGTATTCCCTTTGCCCTAAAGTGGACACAATTATTACAACTATGTTGTCCAAGAAAAAGGGTTTACTATTTCACTTTCTTTTTTCGCCTTTTTTTCTTGGTCTGTTTTTTTCGTTTTTGTTTTTTTTTAACCGTTTACATAAATATCTGAATTGCTGTAAGAAATGGTCAGGATGAAGGTCACAGTAATATTGTCTAATAACTTAATCATGTCTCTACACATGGGGAAAATATAACATACTAAAAGTCTAAAAGTTCTCAATGATAATAAACAAAAAATGAAGAAACTTTTATTTCTGTCAAGTGGGGGGTGGGGGGGGGGGGGGGAAAGTTCCAGAGAGGACTTACACTTAATACTTAGTGTTAAACCAAGTATTCCCAGAGGACAGTGACAAAAACCACAAGGTTTTTACATTACACCCATATAGAACTGTAACCAGAAGTCAACACCCTTCTGCTAAGAGATAACTATAATTATTTGCTTCATTCATGTACATGTATTTACTTCTATTCACAACTTGTCTGAATGTGGAGACTGAAGTTCAGTGCACAGCTGTGCCATCAACACTGACATTATGAATGGAAACAAAATAGTCAAATCCACTTTTGATAAGAAATCTCAGATGACATGCTGATGTAACAGGAATCTGCAAAGGAAAAACATACAAATAATACTAAAATGTAACAGCCCTACATTCACCATTTGGACTGAATATTTGTATTTTTATACACTGATCAATTAAGTTTCAACAACTCTCCCCCCCCTGCTCCCCCAAGGAACCAATGGGCATTTGACTGTTGTCCATATAAGAGAGGGGCATTTGAACCATACCTGGATGGGGTTGGGAACTTCAACTGAAAGTGCAAGTCTTTCCATTGGAACAAACACATGGTTCAGAATGCCAGATACATATATTTTAGACCTGAATCACCATTGAAGCAGGGTTCAATTTGCTGAATTCTAAATACTTACCTTGGTCTCATCTCTCTGCATCTGACCCTCTAAATGTTCATAATCTGTCACAGATAACAATTACACATTATTAATAAATTGCAAGTATGTTTCATTGAATTTGTCAGTCGTAAACTCTACAGTCAACCACACTCTGCAATCAGTCAGGCCTGGGCCATATCAATGTGCACTGTACTGTGCTGTGGGTGATCAAAATCATGCTTAAATTTGTTTTAATTATTTTGTTATCATGTTCATCATTTTTTCTTAATTAAATTTTTACAGCTAAGTCAGGCTATCAATTGTATTATAAATGGTAGCCTTACTTTACATTGTGAGACAAATTAATGCTTAAATATCCATTTACCTCTAATTAACCAGGATGAACAACAACTCCATAAGAGAAAGAAAAAATAACCTAATTTACCTGAACTCACACAGGTAGTTTTTGGTCTGTTGTTTCTATGGTCTAAATACTTCTATGCAAAAATAGAATGCAGTGGTGCCATGCTTATACTGTTGTCTCCTTAACATCCATTGTTTGATTTTGTCACACAACACCATCTATTCTTCATTGAAGAGAGAGCACATTGCTTGGCAAGAGACCAAATAACGGTTGCAAAAGGGACTATGCTAATACTGCTGTTCCTCTACCAGAAAGAATATCAAAATTATTTGTCTAAAGTTAGTTGCTGTAAAAATATCATTCTATGTAATTTTACTGTGAAAAGCAAACTGAAACTCTGTCGGACAATGCTGTTACTATACATAATAAAATGCAGGTTATTAACAAGGAAATTACACAAGATGGAGCAAAGTCTAAAGCAGCAAAATGGAATTTGATGGGTGGAGTACAATTCAAGCATGTGAAGCATTGCCTAATGTTCATGTAGAGCAATGATTGGGCATGTTCTAATTAGATTTTGGATGTTGTTTTCATGGTACGTGTTTGGCATGTGTATTGTAAGTAAAGGAGTGGAAAAGACACCTGTTAACTTAAAAATGATGCAAAAAGTTAAATGGAAACCTTTCATATCACAAGAAGTCTTGACCTTTCAATGAGGATCTTGCAAAGGCCACAAACCATTGACCTTATCAAATGAGCCCAAAATATTTGATTAGTGTCATTCTTTCTGCACAGCCCCCTAATTCCATGACATCAGATATTAGATATCAAAATGTTGTGATATGATTGGTGTAAGATACATACCCCAATGCAGCAATCTGATTGATGTGAGATACATTACATACCCTAATGCAGGGATCTGATTGGTGCAAGCAACATACCACTCCACTCGCTAATATAGAGTTATTCTTTGTTATGAAAAAAAAAAAAAAAAACCATTAAATTGATAATGCCCATGTTACATTACACTAAACACAATTTCAAGATCTTCCACCATCATCCTCACCATTTGAAGATAGGAATTTTATATTTCCAATGCTCATTAATGCACTGAAGGTGATGATGAATTCTTGAGGAAACATTCCAGTTGTTGGCCAGAAAGTATCAAGGCTTCTATGGAGCAAAATAAAAAGACAATTAATTCTGTTTAATATCAGGGTGCAGCCATAGGAGTCACAGATGGTAAAATTTGAGACTCACAGAAATACAAAGACCCCTGTTTGAAAATGCAAGAGTGTGACTATATATAATTTAAGCTGCTTTGCATGACCTCTCACTTTGGCTGTAAGACTTCTAAATGGGGACTTGAGTTGATTCTAAACAAGCTTTTTAGCGATAAACTGATTGACAGCTCATGATCTTAAAGGTATCATTCACCAACCTTTGCCTTAGAGTTTTTCATTTACTTATTACTGAAATGTACTATAATAAAGTAAAACCCTGCTAACTTGAAACCCAAACTGTTGTGTTGTCTAGACTCAGTCAAGTTACTCCTTTCATTGCTATTGCTCAACTGAGTTTTATTAAAGAATCAACAAGCTATATTCACAATACAATACTAGGAATCAGTACTACTACTTTTACATAGGAATGTACTTTTACAATCATGTACCGATCGTGTCTTACATGATATAGCATGACTATAGTAACACTTAGGTAACGCAATACATTACACAAACTAACTCAAAGAAGATACAATTTTCCCTGGATTTGACCCCAACTTTTTCTGTCATTGGTAAAATTTCCACACAGCCCCATACTGTTGTAATCTGTTTTCCCAATGGCAGTGTATTGTTTTAGTCATTGTTTTCTCTATCCAAGAACTGAATGCATAATGTAGTATGGGGCTGTGTGGAAATTTTTACCCTGTCATTAATATCACCTAACTTAAACCATTTTCTGTTTCCCTTTGGAGTTTGAGTTTGCAGGGTGCTAATGTAGTTTTCAACTTTTGTGTGACATTACCAAGTACAGATAAAAGCAAGCATCTGCAAATATTGCGTTACTCCTCATACCTTTCTTTTCTTAAATCTTGCTTTTTCAGAATAAACAGGTCATGCACATTCCGAGGGCCAGGGGTTACCATGACAACTACTATCGTAAAAATGTTCACTATAGTATATATAGATTGATTATGTCATGGTCTACCAGTTTAGCAATTCCAAAAAGCATAGCATTACTGGGCTTCAGATAAATTGGAAGTGGTCTTGAAATATCTTCATTGTCCTTATCAAAACCTCAATTAACTTTGCTTGTTCGAAATTTAAAATGTTTGGCAAGATCTTCACCGAACGTAAAATACTTACCCATCAATGATATTTTCTGGTGGATGATTTTCATCATATGATGTAGCAAGGGCAATAGTTGCTCCAGCACTACTTAAAGCCACGTCAAACATGTTTTTAGTGCTATTTTCTGAGGAGGAAAACCCTCTATCTCGCAAGTGAGAGTTTCAAAACATTTTAAAATCGATTGCCCCGGAGAATACTGGGCCGAGCTCCATGCTGAATATGCGCAGCTTGGTTTTAATTGCTGACAAGTAGCATACTCATGTTCAAGATGGCGGACGTTTCATGCATCATCTTGGGACCATGATGTGGAATTTCATATGAAATTGTGCGAGAAGAGAATGTTATCCACCCACTCATCATTTGGAATCAAGAGAAGACTCACGAATGGAATCGCGAAGAGCACCTGAACAATCATGTTCTTCAGTTCTTCCGGAATTTGAATTACATCGCGTAACTTCAAAACATAAAGCACGAGAAGCAAACGAACGACAGAGTGCGGAAAATATTGAACTTTCAAGACTAATTAAAACACAATCTTTAAACAAGACCTCTTCTACAAGAAGTACTGATTCTTCTCGAAACAATGTTTGTTGTGTGGAAGCAGAACCACGAAACAGAGGTATCCTCCAGCAATCTAGCTGTGAAGAACCAAATGTTTCCAATGAGACTTTTGTTAATTGCAAATTAAGTAAATCGATAAGAGCATCCCACTGGGATAGTGACATGAATCTTCAGAGTCTGAACATTGTGTTGTCTCAGATTATTTTGACAGAGAATCAAAGCTAAGTCCAACTTGCAATGTACTAAGTGAGTTGGAAACCAAGGTGGATGTTAATGGTATATATGGCAGAGAAAGTTTACAAAGCGATTTGGTCTGTAATGGTGATTGGTGGCTAAACGGTGACAATATTTCAAACCTCAGGGATTCAACTGCACCTCTCATTCCTCATGCATATAGCATTGAGGAGGGTAATTTTGTTGGCAAAAAGACATTTTTATAGAGATTGCTTGAGACAGAGCTGCAAATAAAGCCTTTGACTCTGGTTAAGGATGGCATTTACAGCCAAAGGCCAGTTTCAAATACTTTTACCCTAAATCTGAACTTGGAGACAGTGATGTCCGTTCTCTGCACTGATGAGGAACATTCAAAGAATGCTGAACACGGTGATATTGATCTATGTGGGAAGATTTCCATTCTGTATGGCTTCCAGGATACAATAGTGTCAGTGGTTGCTAGTGAGGTGGTAGGAATGTATGATTATATCTCAGGAGCTGTGTATGGATTGCAGGGATGTTGTCATGATGACACTGAATATCAGTTAAAGGTAATTTATTGCAAGATTTTCTATTGGTATAAAGAGGTTAAACTTCCTTCAGGAAGTGTTCAAAGATGAACTTTAACCTTTAACCCCTAAGAGTGATTTACTTCTAATTTCTCCTTACAGTATCAACCTTGATTCAAATGTAAAGGTTATCAGAATGTAGGAAATAATCACCAACTTAAGTAGTTCCTGATTGTCAAACAAATTCTCCTTGTCAGTACCAAATGTAAGGGCAACAGTGTGGAGACTATTAATACTAATTAGAATGTGCAGGGTAAGGAACTCAAAATGAGAATTAAGCTTTTTTTAATTTTCCTTGACTTGGCCAATCAATTACCTAACTGAAACATTTTGAAGTGAAGGAGGAAAGAAAAGGTGAGGTTACAGTTGCGTTTATTAGTTACATAACAAGAAGTGCCATTTACCAAATTTATAGCAAGATCAACATTGTTAGGCACAGTTAAAGTAGACACCCCAAAAGATCTCCATACATCCAATAGTTCCAGTTGCAACATTATGCCATTTTTTTTTTCATATTAAAATAATTTTTATGCTACTCTTATTGAGTATTGTTGTTTATCTCATAATGTACTCACTTTGAATATGGATGGCGATGTTTCAACTGCATGCTAATAAATTTTATTACATAAACTGTGGTGTTATATAGGGATTTCCAGCCCTAAGAAAAGCCATAACAACAGAGGTAAAAAAAAATATGTTTTTTTTCACGAGTGTTTGATGTCGCCAATCATGCAGCTGCTTACACATCACTCGCCTTTTGCACCACTCAGTCATGTTGATGAATGAATGGCAAAGCCCTCACTGTTGTTTGTCAGAATTTCCTCAGATTATGGCTGCTAAAAAACCGAAAAATCCTTATCGCTTACAGACAGTAATGTTCAAACTTTCCTAGAAGGGGAAGAAAATCAAAATGCGAAAAGGAAAAATGAAAGTTATGTATTCAGTGGCTTTGGTAATAATGGGAAGAAAAAGTTTGTGTGCATCATGGATTCTCACGGGCTTACGTGTGAAGCCATATCAACAGTACAATAAAGTGGCAAAATTTGGAAGAATGGAAAAATGACGCAACTATTTGCCTTGGTTTAGAGGCAAGTACAAGAGTTAGGCTTGAAACTTTTTCCACTGACTGTCCTTTGACAGGGACATAAAATATTTAAAATTGCCATTTTAGCAGGATATGTTACAGTTGTAATAATATGTATCGAACAATCTAGATGAACTGTGTTCAAATGAACACTTAAAATTTATGACAGATTTCTACAATTCAGGAATGTTTGGAAGAGATATTTGAGCAATCTGTGGATATAAAAATGAAAACAAGTGTGAGCAGTGCATAAGCCATGCAAGGGCATGAGGTAAAAGCAAGAAAAAAAGGGAAGCTAGGAAAGGGTAAAGCAAGGCATGGTGTGCCACTGTGCCTAGAGACTCCACAAAATTCACTTAAATTATTTCACAGTGGTCATAATACAGGTTAGCTCCAGCATTTCATTAGACTTTCCTGACAATTTTTGTTTACCCACTTATACTCCTGTAATTATGTTATTATTTTGGTTGATTTTAGTTGATTTATCTTTTCAATCCAGGTGGAAGGGAAGTGTTATTTCAGGCAGGTTCTGAACATCCTTGGCTGATCAAGACATATTCAGAGGTAGTCCCACACCCCTGTGCACAAGCTCTGGGCCAAGATGTCTTTCAGAGTGGAATCATACGTAGTGACACTGATTTCAGGATTTACAGGGACTTTGGCTAAGTACCAGGTATCTGAATTATAGACTGACACCTAGAGACTGATTGAATGACTGAATGACTGACTAAGGGAATAAATGACTTATTGACTGATTGTCTGAATGAATGATTGAATAAACAACTTGATGGCTGGCTTACTGAACAACTTACTGACCTACTGACTGAATTACTCTTTCACACTGACAGATTGACTGACTGATTGAATGACTGACTGGCTGACTTACTGACTGACTTACTGACTGACCGACTGAATGAATGAATGAAATGCTCCTTAACTGACTGAATGACTGGTTAGTATTTGATCAATTCATTATTCACTGATTACCTTATTGACTGATTGTTTGTAATCTTAGTGAAAATCTCTTTTGCATTGAACCAATCTGGTTAGTATACTAATAATTTTCTGATGTGTAGGAATGGACCTTGCCTATATTGCCAATGGTTATGTTTATCACACAAATTACAATACACCAGCTGCTGTTACTCCAGGCTCTATTCAGTGTGCTGGTAATAACATACTGGCTTTGGTCAAGAGCATAGCTAACTCACCATTTCTGGCTGACCCTGGAGGGTATTGTCATGGTTCCATGGTGTTTTTTGACTTTCTGGGAATTTTTGTGGTACATTATCCTGAAAGAATTGGTTTGGTGATAAATCTGACATTGGCTTTTGTGGCAGTTCTTTGTCTTATGAAAAAATTCCTTCATTTTCCAGCAAAGAGAACCATCTTTGAAGAGGGTAGGGCATAATTTACAAGTAGATATCTATTATTAACATTCTACATTTTCTAAATTTTGTACAATGAGCTATGGGAGCATAGGCCTTAAAGCTGACCTGAGTACATCTTCTTTTCCATGTGTGAATTAATCAAAGTTTTGTAGTCTGAAAAAAAATCAAAGCTACACAAAATAAACAAGGTAACAGTGGGTGGTTTTTTTTTTTTATCAACTCTTTTAGAGCATTTCATAAAATGTGATTAGGTCATTTTTAGGACCGGTAAGCTTTTATTTATATTCTGTTCATTGTTTCCATGCATGTTGGTAAAATTGTCAACATTTTCAATTTTCTGTAAAGCCAGTTTCCTATTGTGATAGGAGAAATGGCATAGACGAGGGGTGTCATACAATTTTTACAAGATTATGGATCTTAAAGTACACTGCAACTGAAAGCTGTCCTTAACACTCTTTTTAACTGTTGTTTTTCATCAGGCAAAGTATTAAGACTCACATCTGGTGTAGGAGACCTTATCATCTCTCTGTTCATCCTATTACTCTCATGGATAGTTGGAACATCATTTTCTGTGGCTGTAGGTGTCCTTCTGACATACTCAGGTCACTCACTAACTTGGTACTGCCGACCCTACCTACTCTTGGCATTATACACAGCACCATCTCTACTGGGCATTGGTTTGGTTCATTTTCTCATTAAGAAGTCTATTGTGGTAAAGGTAGACACAATTTAATTGTCAATTTAGTGACAAGCAAAGAAAATTTGACAATTTCCTTCCTTCTTAAGACCAATATATTTGATCTGGGGGTGACACTCATGGACTTCAAGACAAGCTGTTGACTGCCAGAGTTTCACCATATACTTGATAACATGTCCCTGGTTACTCTGATCAAAATAATCACCTTTTGGCCTTTTTAATGAACTTTTCCCACTCACATACTTTTGCTGCATCTAATGCCTACTTCAATACATTTTGAAACACCTGGACAGCATGGGGAGAAATGAGATGCTAGTCTCCCTAAGGGTTTAATGGGTCAACAGAAAAGTTAGTATTGTTTTGCCTCCTTTTTGGTCTGCATAATGTACTTGTGGCGAACTGATCATCTCAAGTCTTTGTTTGCACTCATTTGAATCTCATTATTTGTCTCCATTGAAAGTGAATTTTATTTTGTCAGGTTAAAGATTTATCAATGTCTTAATTCATTGGTTTGATTGTTCAACATATGAAAAGAACAAAGAACCGAAATTTATATTTTCATTTCGAACTCTGCTTTCAGTTTCTTTTGGCAGAATTTGTAGCACTGAGCTATGTAGTGTCCTCCTTTTCAGGCAGTAACTGGTAAAATTCATCACTAGTAGCACCCCTTGTTACCGCCTAAAATCACTTAATATTCTGGAAAATTCAACATTTTAAAGGATTGGTCTGAAAATTTAACATACCTCTTTTACTTAAAATAAGGGAGAACAGTGGCTATGCACACTTGTTATGCTTCCAGTGAAGCGGAACAGGTTAAAAGTCAAATCAAGCCAAAAAAACCAACAACAATGGGCTATGCATAAGCATTTCCTACCAGTTTAAGTTTGGACTGCATCTTTTTTCTTTTTATGGGATACTTTGCCATACTGCATCTCAGCATCAGCTTCAAAAATCTTATAAATTTATTGAGGACTAGTCACAGATCCAAAAATGAAGATGGAAATTACATTTACCAAAAGATAGTGTTTTCAATTTTTTTTTTCCTCAGGAAAAAGCTGTGTCAGAGAAGAAAGAAGACAACATTCCTCTCAAGGAAAGGATATCTAACCAACTTGTGAAGAAAGAAGTAGAAACATTTTATGCTGCTTTCCTTGTCTGGACAATAGTCATGTTGATAATGTCATATTATCGCCTGGCTTCAGCACATTTACCATTGCTCTTCATCATCTTTCCACTGATTATACGAGTTGTTATATGGGACAATGTATTAACTGCAAAGACAAGTCATGAAAATGTTGGAGCGTTTTGTTTATGTATCTCTTAGCTACACTAGTACCTGTTCAGTTCTGTATGTATTTGACATTTGCTATGTTTGATGTCTTTATGCCTATTATGGGTCGAGCTGGAACACAAACACCCCCAGATGTCTTTATAAATGTCCTGTGTGCCTTTGGAGTTTTGCTGTTGACTTCTTATATGGTGAGTGTGCTCAGTGAAATTCAATCAATTTGCTGATTAAATACTGTTAAAATTCTGATAAGAAGATAATTAAGGGAAAGTTTGTACTTGAGCCAAGCAACCCCCCTGAATGTGATACCAGTCCATCACAAGGATAACCCCCCCCCCCCCCCCCCAGAATTTTATCAGGCTTCCCTGACAAATTTGGTTGGTACCTTCTCTTAATTCTGGGCCCAATTGTTTGAAAGGTGATTAGTGCTAACATACAGTGTAGGTTTACATTTTATTCTTGGTTTCTTTATTCCTTTGTTTAAAAGCCTTTTTTGGGGATAATTTTCTCTATGCTTTTTAGAGCATTCAATCCTCAAAAGAATTCTCCTGAATGATCTGAAATCAGATTTCACACTGACCCTGGGTTATCTTAACCCAGCTTTGAACAACTGAGCCCTGGATGGAGAGTGAGAGAGAAAGAGGGGCACTGAGAAAGTGGTATGTTTCTCGCTCAATAACACAACCCAATGACCTGGCCAGGTCTCAAAGCCAGACCTCCTCTCAACTTAGAGTTCAGCAAGCGAACCATTTGGCCAACACATCTCCCACAAAGTTCTAATATGCTTGTATAATTTAAATTTACCTTTTTTCTAGGTTAGCATTGTGTATGTTCTGGGAAACCTCAAGCTTCCAGCCATATTTCTTCTGTTTGTTACCACTGTAGGAATGGTTATATCGCTCTCAGGACTGTCATTTCCTTACTCAGCCATCAACCAGTGCCCTAAAAGGGTGTTCTTTCAGGTAAGATGATATTCATTCAATCATTACTTACACAAACTTTTGTTCTCACAAGTGTCTTTTTCCTGCAGGATTGTACCAACTGTTTCAGCTAATTGAACTATTTTTTTAGTTGCACTAATTCAGCTAGTTTTTGCATTTTTTCTAGTGGAAGCAAATCAGCATATTTGACTATTTTAACCACCGAAACAAATTTAGCGTATCTGTGCAATTTGTTTAGTGGGGCGTCAGTGGTCCAGTGGTTAGTGCGCTGGACTCTGGGTCGAAGGGCCCGGGTTCAAGTCCTACCAGGGGCATGTCACTGTATCCTTAAGCAAGATGCTTTACCCACTTTGCTTCGTCTCTCGGATAAGACGTAAAGCCGGAGGTCCTGTCTCACAACCCTTCTATGTTACAAATAAATTGTGGGATGTAAAAGAACGCACGCACTGTTTGCAAAGAGTAGGGCACGTAGTGCCCGGTGTTGTGGTCTATCTCGATTTGTGCCGTCGTATGTCTGGGTGGGTGAGGTGTGATCACAATGGACTGAAGCGGCTGTCAGAGGCGCCTTTAATATGCTGACGTCCGATCTCACCTCTCTGGTTCCTCCGCAATTCAGCCCTTGGCTGCAAGTGAGGAAATTGGCACCATTCATCATCTTTCTTAGTTTAACCTACTCAGCTAATTTGACCACTTTTACCAGTTGAACTTATTCAGCTAATTTGTGTGTTTTGTCCAATTTAACTGTTTTAGCCAATTTTGGTGGTAACAAGACAATGTGAACAAACAAATAGTATGCTAGTCTCCAGATTGAAGTGAGCAGAATGAACAGACAAAAATTGTATTCAGATCAGAGGTTCTCATATAAAAAGTTTAACCCTTTACACCAGATCTCTTTGCATTTCCTATAGTACTGACAAGGAGAATATGTTTGATAATCAAGAACTTCCTTAAGCGATGATCATTTCCTTTATTCTTACAATGACCTGAAACAACTTCAAACAAAGTTGAAGCCTTTTCTTTTGAAACATGTCTCAACTTCCCCAGCCAGGATTTTCTGAAAATGCAAGTTGCAAAGCCCTGACACTGTGCATGCTTGCATTTTAATTATTCAAGCCTTCAGCATAGATTATTATTTTTTGAGGGTTCTAAAATCATACAGGAGTTTACATTTTCACAACCATTTATTCAACCATTGAATAGTGGATATATTCACACCACTGATGACACCAACCAAAAGATGTTTTTCAGTCAAACCTCTTATCAACATTTTTTCTACATGCAGCACACATCAAGAACATTTTACAATAATGCTGGTGAAGTGGTTCAACAAGATGCAGGTGCCTAGATCACTCCACTGGACTATCTTGGCATACACCCATTCAGTGATATACCCATGTTTAAGAAAGCTTTGCCTGCACCTCAGGACGGAGTTTATGGAGGTTTTCCTTATTACCTGCCATTGAGGCATCTCATGCGGTATGTGGCACTTTCTCATTCAATGTTTATCTGTTGGTCTCTGGTCATTCAGTGCATGGCCAATTCACTGGAATTTCATCAAAGAAAAGTATGGAATAGAATACAAGCTGTCAGGCTTTGCTAACTTAATATGTTAGGCAAGTTGGGCAGAAAAATACATAGCCTTGCTTTAACTCTGGAAAGGGAGGGGTCAACAGAAAATGGCACAGAAATATTCTGGTGAAACAGTAGCTCTATGTGCCCAGATTTTCAGATTTTCAGAGCTTGTACATCATCATGATCCAATTTTGCTTAATTAATCAACTGGCTAAAAAATGGGTACCATGTGTTATCTAAGTGTTGATCTTCCTTTCATACCATATGTGATTATTTACTTTGCTTACTTATCCTTGAATCTTTAAGGAGCACTTTCACAGCTACTTGATAACAAAGCTAAAGTAAACAATAGGTACCATGAGCCGTTGCACTTTTTTTCTTTCACTGTTACTCCAAAATACCTATAGCATTTAGTTTGTGACATTTACTAGGTGATTTGTTATACTTGTTCCATAGATCCTATATATAGAGAAAGAATCCTGCATGAACTTAACTCTGAATTTATTTAATTACCATTCTGAATATTTAAAACTACTGTCTAGTTAAATTTATAATTCTGTTTAACTGTGAAGTGTTATATTTGCAATCAGAAAATCTTGGTATCTCCCTGGTCCTCCACCCCAAGTCAAAACATCTCCAATGGAAGTGAAATTGCTACATAGGAAGAAACAGGATCAAGTTTACTCATTTACATTCTCAATATTAGGTCAGGTTTCTCTCTTTTAACCCTTTGACCCCTTGAAGTGACCAGCATCTAATTTCTCCTTTCATTATTATGTCATGCATTCATATCTCACTAGTGTCTGACTTCTCACTGCCTTAGGTCCTGATCACATGGCTGTATACGTATCACCTGCTAGTGACGTAGATTTGCTGACCTCTTCCCTCGGTCCCCTTTTACCAATTCAAGATGGTGGAGACAGAGTTGTGTACTTTATTTACTATTCTCATGGTACTGATGTGGGGCCTTGGGAACTATTGCTTGAGCTTCTGGTGAGTCGGACAATTACAGTATTAATCATGCTCGTGATTAACAAATCAGACTCCCGCCTAGAAGCTTACAAAATCAGACGACCGCAAGGCGGGAGTCTGATTTGTTAATCACGAGCATGATTAATACTGTAATTGTCCGACTCACCAGAAGCTCAACGCTAAACGAAATTGGAACTTTCTCAAATCAAAAGAAAGATTATCACTCATCTTCAACAAGCCACCTTTAGTAGCTTACCGACGACCGAAAAGTCTACGAGACAGACTTGTTCGTTCAAGATTTGTAAATGAAACACCTCAGAATTTGATACCAAAGGGATGTAGATCATGTGAAAGAACGAAGTGTAGTTGGTGTAAAAAGATCAACCAGACCACAACTTTCACCAGTCCCAATAACAACAAGACCTATACCATATTTCGTACAGTGGACTGCCAATCGTCATGGATCATTTACATAATCGAGTGCAACATTTGCAAACTTCAATACATTGGCAAAAGCGAAACTGCATTTAACCTACGGTTAAACAATCACAGAAACCATATTAAAAAGGGAGTGAGTAGCTGCGAACTCACGGAACACTTTTTACATAACAAACGAACTCACGACTTTAACAATAATGTTACCATAACCATTATAGAGCAAATCCGAAAAGATCATTTAGAGACTGACAAAAAGAAAGAAGTTCTTAGAGAAAGAGAGATTTTTTGGCAAAGAACATTAAACTCCTTTCAGCCATATGGACTAAACAAAAGAACTGGATAAAGCTTTTACGCGAAAACCTTTATAAAGTTTTAGGTACATAAATTGTTTATAACATACGTTATAAAGGTTTTAAAACTGTTAACCAATTAGAAACACTAATTGTTTACGAGAGATTTTACTCAGCATTTAATTAAGCAACATGCACTGTACTACGTCACACAATTAACCAATTACGACTCTGTAACAATTGCATGTTAAGGCCCCTGAGGAAGGCAAATGCCGAAACGCGTCGGGTCTTTAATAAAGCGTTGAAAAAGGAAGCACATTCTCCATTGTGCAAATTATATATATATATATATATATATATATATATATATATATATATATATATATTTAAAGACTCACTTATGTGGTAGTTAGGGTAGTTATTGTTGTCAGAGCAACGACTGTATAGAAAGCTATACCAAGAGAGTGAGCAGGTCCTTATTATAAGTGCTATGGCATGAGTGTTTCTTCACCTGCGGGAAAATATGAGGCATTGAGTAACACAGCACCACAGTCTTTAAGAAATGTACACCTTTTAAACAGTGCAAGACTCAGTTTTGTTGTTATAGAAATGAACAATGCTTCATATTGTTGTTACAGAGCTGAACAATGCTTTTAGGGTCATTACTCAAACATATTTCAGTTCTGACTAAATGATTGCTTTCTGTGTACTAGTCAAAGTCTTCATGGTGTTGGTGGAAATGAACACTGCATGAGTGATAAAGATTTCTCAAATTCACAAAACATTTGTGGGTCCAAAACAAGTTCATATCAAATGAACAATGCTTCATTTTGTTGTTGTCACTAGTACATATTTCTTTTCTGATCATCATCTTCATCGCATTATTAGGAACAAACAGCACTTTATTGATAAAGATTTCTCAAATTCGTTACCCATTTACAGCCTGTTAGTTTCTTTTCAGTATTTGTTTCTTCGGCCAACATGACTCAGGATTTCTGGCAACAAGACTAAAAGTTTCAGGCAACTTTACTCTGGTTTTGGGCAACATGACTTTGGGCTAGTTGTCTTTCACGTGACTTGACTTGAGCCCTGGTGAACCCCCTCCCCGACCTGACTCAAATATTCCCTTGGGCAGAGAAACATGGGTCCTGCAGTGCTGACAGCAAGCGCCTGCTCTCAGGCTTATATATCCTAAGATTCTTTGCATTTAAATATCATTTCAGCCAAAAAGACACCTCCTGGCCAAGAGCAATCTGTTAGACTTTAATGTGGCAGCTCATTATATTCACGGTAAAGAGTCATCTTCACCTTTCCTGAAAGAAGTCATTCAAGCTATTCCAGACTGGATTTTGCTAATGACTGGGTCTTATACAAGAGCTGGTCTTACACTACATAATTCCCTGTATTGCAAGAATGCATCAGTCCAAGACCTTCTAAACACTACTATGAAATACTGAAAAACAAAATTTCAAGCCAGGAGTTTGAAGAATTGCACCAGTTTGAAACAGTTTGAAACAGTTCACAGGTTTAAAATTATCATGAAGAATTTTACATTTTAGGGTGGATGACCTCAATATTATTTATTAGGATTATAAGAAAATTTGAAGGGAAAAAATGAATGTGAAATAGCACATCATCATCAGAAGTCAGGCTGGTTATACATGGATCCAAAAAATTTTTTAAATCACCTTAATTAATTTATAATGATTTTATCTGGAAATGAAATTCCAAATAAAAGTAAGGAATCAAGAAACATAAAGTAAAGGATTGTTTGTTAGCCTGTGGTCTGTCAGCAGACCCTCAGTATAATGATTCCCTTTAATGCCCAAGAGTGCCATATGGCACAAGATGCATATTGAGGATACAAAAGCATAGCTCCCTCCAATATAACACTTGATATACCACCCTTCAACTTTTGAAACTTTTTGTCTTTTTACTGTATTGGTCAAGGTGATATCTCACAACAAGCAATGCTCTAGGAACTACAATTTAAGCTATAGTTTAGTGGTATTTACCTTATATGTTCAAGGCAAACGTAAAATTTCAACCTTTTTTATTATTTTTCACTTCAAACACTTCTCAGTATTTTTAGTTACATCCTCCTCGCCTGTTAGTGTCGTTATAGCATACCCCTGAAAGCACCTTTGAAATGATATATTATACGTGGTCTAATGGTTCATCGTTCTCATTTTAGAAAAATTTGGTATTTCCCTCAGGCAGTAAAGGAATAAGCGTTTCCGCACGAGCGGTTTTTTGCTCGCGGGAAAATATGAGGCCTTGTGTGACGCAATCTGGTAAGAGGTCTGCAAGGGGTCTAGTATTCATTATTAATGCCAAACCCCCGTCAAACTTCTCCCTGACGTTTTTCAAACCTTCCTGTGAAAAGAGAAACGCATGTCCTACACCCTGTTCAAGCAGTTTAGTTAGAATAATGGACCAGATGGTAAACTGAGCGACAGTAGCGGCAGAGCGAAAAGAGGAGGGAGGTTTTGGGTTGAGTTGGATAAAAGTGAAAACCTTGATTCTACTTTCGCTCTGCTGCTACTTTGTGCTGTTCACTATTGTGCTCTGTTTTACTGACTGAACACCTGGAACAGGCGAATTGTTTTCAAATTTTAAGTTCTTAACCAATTCAAAAGGGACATAGCTATCACCCCTGGCTTTTAAAAGCCTTTAAAGAAAAAAGCTGAAACAAGTTAGAATTTCTCCTATTGCCTGCGTAGCTGCCATTTTTGTGTGCACTTTGATGTGTCGAGCCAGGAGGAGCCTTGGAAACGGTATCCAGTTACCTCGCCACCAAGCAGACTCGCCACCAAGGAACGATCTCGCCACCAACGTACTCGCCACCAAGCGTTCATTTGTCTTTAGAAAAAGCAAACATCGAGGCATGAGTGAGACATTTGGCCATTAAATGGCTGGGAATCGTTTAAGGAAGTTCGGGTGATATCTAAAAAGCTCAATACACGGACATCCGAGGAAAAAACAAAATTCGAAGGAGTGAATATTACTGTGCCCAACTGCTGTTCTCACGTTAACCTCAAGTTAGGTAAGACTTGGCTTTAATCATCAAGCTACAGGAACATGTACATTGAATAGTGATAGAAGTGGCCCATACTGTACTCAGTTTTAGGCCTGACACTTTAATCGGTTAAGCTTTGGGATTTTCTGTTGAAATCTAAAAAATTTTAAGAGCAAACGGATCGATAAGGCCATTTGTTAATGTTTTATGCAATCAAACGTGAGTTTGTGATAAGGTGGATCTGAGTCCCATGTGCTTTTATGACGTATTTTGATCGGTTTTGGCGTGTGTGACTTAGGCGAACCGATAAGGTGTCATTCAAGTCTTCCTCTTTGCTTGATTGAAACGTGATGTTCACGAAAGTCGCCTCGATAGATAAGATAGAGTTAAAATACATGGCTGGGGTATTTATTTTTTGCTGAGTTCCGTAGTTTTTTTGTAAATTGTCCTCCAAAGTTGTCTTAAATTAAAGTCTTGAAAAGTGTCACGACAAGCCTTCGCTCGAGCGAAGTTTAATTTCCGTAAAACTCTGAAAAATAAAGAGATCCGATCAAACGGATTGTGGTTTTAGTATAGGTACATGAATGTCTTACAACACCCAAGAAATGAGCGAAATCCGTGTCTCAAGCAAAATCGACTGGACCGCTCTTACAAAGACACTCTCTTAATCCCTCAGATGATTTCTTTCTTTTCACAATGAATACTATCCTTTTACTTTTCATGTGGATTTTGTGGAACGAAACAGATTGTAAGTGTCTTCATATTTTACATAATGGTTAACAAGAGCTTGGCTCTTTGCTTTTCACGAGGATATGGTGCAATAAGAACCGTTATTTGCAGTATTGATAAAGTTCTAATAACATCCTCATAGTTAATCAGTCCTATAAAGTTCATCACGCCCATGAAAGCCGATCAAAAGGGACGGATCATTAGTGATTTAAAAATACTATCATTATTGATATAAGAAAAATGACTTTTCTTCACGTTGTATTCATTACTATCATTTAAGTCATCTAATTATATATTCTTTAGTGCATGAAAATAACTACTAAGACAACACAAAAATAACCTGATTTCTTTTCATATTAGTGCTAGAATGCAATTGGTAAAAAAAAATCGGCCTGGCTATTCTGATGATTTACATTGATTGTTGACATGATATTTAATGAGCACCCCGGAGAATGGTGAATTCATTTTACTTTCATAGATTGTTGTTGTTGTTGTTGTTTTTTTAATTGAATCTCCTTACTTTAATTGAGAATTCTATCAAGGATTTTGGTAACTCTTCAGTATGAGAATGAATAAAATTAATCCCTAGAATAATTTCTTTTCAAAATTAATACTATCCTTTTACTTTTCATGTGTATTTTGTGGAACAAATCAGCTGGTAAGTGTCTTCACACTTTACATAATGGTTGATGAGAATGTGACTTGTTCCTTTTCATGAGGATATGGTGCAGTAACTACCGTAATATGCAGTAATGATTAAGTTTTAATCACATCATAATTAATCCATGTTGTGATGTTTGTCACGCCCATGAGAGTCAATCAGATGGCATGGATCACCAGTGATTTCAAATTAACATCATTATTGATATAAGAAAAATGACCTTTTCTTTACATTTTATCACATGATATTTATTATTATCATTTAAGTCCTCCATATATTCTTTGGTGTGCATAAAGTGACCACTTTAATAATACAAAAATAACCTGATTTCCTTTCATATTAATGGCATGTTACCAGAATGGAATCAGTTCAAAATATCAGCCTGGCTATTTTGATGATTTACATTAATTGTTGACATGATATTAAATTAGCATCCTGGAGAATGGGGAATTTGTTTTACTTTCAAAAGGTTGTTTTGCAATTGAATCTCATTACTTTTATTGAGAATTCTATCAAGGATTCTGCTAACTGTTTATTATGAGAATGAATAAAATTTACTTTTCAGATGATTACTTTCTTTTCACAATTGGTACCATCCTTTTACTTTTCATGAGAATTTTGTAGAATGAATCAGCTTGTAAGCATCTTCATACTTTACATAATTATTTACGAGAGCTTGGCTTGTTCCTTTTCATGAGGATATGGTGCAATAAGTACCGTTATATGCAGTATCGATAAAGTCTTAACATCCTCATAATTCAACAATCCTATAAAGTTATCACCCTCATGAGAGCCGTCTTCATACTTTACATAATAGTTAATGAGAATCTGGCTTGTTCCTTTTTGCGAGGATTTGGTGAAATTTCTGAACAATTGTCTGTTTATATTAAAGTTCATTATTAAATTGTCTGCTTGTTTTACTGAAAAAATTTTGGATTACAAAAAGAGGCTTTCTAATCGTCTGTACTTGTATCACAATCATCATTCTTTAACCTTTTACACCCTAACATTAGTATGTGTAGTCTCCATAACACGCAAGTGAGCGTGGAAAATACCAGCCATCTGTTACCACAGTTATAACTCATGAACTCGAATGAATGGGCAATGTTTCGTGCATGTAATTTGTAATATTGGCAGGTAGTTCTCCTATTTAGAGTCACGTTTACTTGATAATCAATTGAAGTTCTGATGTACACATAGTTAATGGTGACTGGTCATCCTTGGGGTCATGGGAGAGGTGCAGCCTAATTTGCCGTGTTGGATCGCAAAGTCGAGAGTGCAGTTGCACAAATGTTAATTTACATAGTTTTATAGATATTAATGTTTAGTAGTTGCAAGGTTTTTTCTATACGCTGATATTTAGATTTGATAAAGTTCGGTTCATGCCTTATCATTATATGCTTCATTCATAAGGTTTAATGAATCAGCATCACATACGCATGCAATTTGCAATATCAGCGTAGAGATATCAATGTTTAGTAGTTGCAAGGTTTCTACCGTAAGCTGGTATTGAGATTCTGTAGAGTTTCTTTCGTGCCCTATTCTAATTAGAAACGGTCAAGATGTTGAATGTATGCATGCAATTTTCAATATTGGCAGGCAGTTCTTCTATTTAGAGCCACTTGAACTTGTCAATCATTTAAAGTTCTTATATAAATATAGTTGATGGTGGTTGGTCATCCTGGGGGTCATGGGGGAGGTGCAGCCTAACTTGCGGTGGTGGATCGCAGGACCGAGTACGCAGTTGTACAAATCCACCCCCAAGCTGGGATGGATGGTGGTGCTATGGACGAAGTCTTACGAGGTTACATGGTTTTATAAATATCAATGTTTAGTAGTTGCAAGGTTTCTACCATATGCTGGTATTAAGATTTTTAAAGATTCTTTCATGCCTTATTCTTATTTGAAACGGTCAAAATGTTGAATGAATTAGCAATTTGCAATATCCGCCATATGCAATATTAATTCTCATATTTAAGAGTTAACAGAACCCTTGATACAGGACTTAAATGATAATAATATATATTTTAAAGAAAGCGACAAAACTTTTGAGTTGGTAAAACATGTTACGACAGAAACTTCTGTCATCTTCAGTTAATTACTATGCAAAGCATTGTAAGTTGAATCATGTAGTAAGTAGAACAGTGCTAATTATGATAAATAGTGACAACAAGAAAAGAGGTAAAGCATGAAAATGCGAAAATTAAAAGGATAATTTTAGATTTACATGACGTAATTGTTGATTCAAGGATGGTTGTTCTATTTGAATATGAATAGCCTCTTTTATCCTAAGTTGAAAGCTGGTAGAGGCGTGATCTAAAACATGCAAAGCGCGACAATGTGGAGAATCTTTCAGATGCCTGAAAATGTGAGAGGCCCTGTCACTGACTAAGTGCTCACTAACACGTGTGGAAAACTGCCGGCAGGTTTTACCGACATAACAGGCATTACAGCCAGCACATACAAACTTATAAACCACACGTGAATGGAGCGCGTCAGGGACATGCAGGGTCGTTCACACCAAACAAGTTACCGATTTTGAAGGAAGAGAAAACAAGTTTAATATCCAAGTCATTGCTATAGCGCTTAATAAATGGCGGACCTTTTTTTGAGTGATAGCAGAAAAGTGGCCTATGTAGGGTAACTTAAAGTAAAACGTAGGTGAAGTGGTGGGAAGCGAACCCCAGGGGATGATGATTGCTTTGGGTCCCAGTGATGTAACGGTTTATAATCTTCTTGATGAAATGGGCAGGGAAAAGATTCTTTTTTAGAATATTAGTAAGTTTGTTAATGTCCTCGTGAAACCCTAACCAGCTGTTATTAATCTTGTAAGCCCTATGAACGAGTGTCTTAATGAGGTGAAGCTGAAATAATTAGTTAGTAACCCAGTGAAAGTTTTCTTGCGGTAAACCCTAGTTAGAGAGCAACTAGGGTCATGGTTGTCAATCAGGACATCTAAAAAGGGTAATTTGTGATTAACCTGCTTTTCCATAGTGAACTTGACGACAGATGACAGAAGTTTCTGTCCAAACATGTTTTACAGACTCAAAAGTTTTGTTGCTTTCTTTAAATTTTCCTGCTAATGTCAAAACCCTTCGGAAAGTTTCAAGCAAAGCAAAAAAAATAATAATTTCTGAAAATAAACTGATCACAGTGGCTTCTTCCGAAGGCAAAGTTTTTAAGTTGTTTCTCAACTGCTTGTTCTTGAAACATTGTTAGTCAATGGTGGTTGGAATGAGTGGAGTCCCTGGAGTATCTGCACTAAAACAGTTAGTGGCATACAGATAAGGTTTAGAGAATGTTCAAGTCCAGAACCAGCATATGGCGGGGAACATTGTAATGGGAGCAGAGCACTTGTAAGAGAATGTAACAAAATGTCCAGCTGCCACGAAGGTAACATACAGATGGTAAAATCAGTACATGTGAATTTTAATTACATAGGGTAACATTAATTGAAATACAGACATCATCGATGGTCGCAGGTCTAATCATAATTGGATCCCATATTAAAAAGGCTAAGTCCTTGACTTTGTCCAAAATTAGCGTTAACATTACATTGCAGTTTGAATAAAGTTAGGATCATTATTATTCTCACACTTATTACTATCATCAGGATCATCATCGTTATCGTGATTATTATGATCTTATCCCACTCATTATTATTGCAAATGTCTATGTTATTTTAGTATCATTCTCCATTTGAGCGCCAAATTTCTTGTTCTTGATAAAATAGTATGGGATGTCTGATGCGAGCAGTATTAATAATGTTTTTATTGGCTGCTCCTGAAAGATAGCATTTAAATTTGGGCTGATGATTACGTTTCTAACACACCTAGAATTGGTATACATATGAAACTAAGTACCTATTTGGGGATATCATTACCACAATAATTATAATCTGTAGAATCTTGAAGAGGGCCTCTCAAGGTAAACATATACTTTTGTATTATTTTTTCTATTAGTATTTCCTCTGCGCTTTAAAACGGAGAGAAAACAATCAGTTGGTACAATGGAAATCTACTCAGACAGCATCTGGAAAAAGCTTTGTACCAGTACCTGGAATATAGTTGAAGAAGATTTGACGTGCATGGTAATGGGATACTCTAACAGCGATGATTATGGTAGATGGTATAAAGAAAGTGGAAATGTATCAGAGACATCTACTAATTTCAACTGCACCACCAATTTGACTAAATGTGAAGAAAGCTTCTCAAAGAAATCGCAGTTCTGCGAAGGTATCAATCAATTATGCGTTTTGGACTCAGTTGTCATATCTGTTTCAGTCTTCTCTTTTGTACATTTTATTCTGGGTAACCTTATAGACTTTATGATAATTCGAGTGGTAGACCTCGCCTAAACATCCTTTCTTGCTCTGATGATTGATTATGTGCTAATTCTTTCTTGAAGATTGCTTTTTACAAAAAACTTTGACATATATTAATAAATTAGGTTGTTTTCTAGGATTAGTTTAAATTGTAGTCGAAGGTATTAAAAAAGGGCCAAAAATTATACCTGAACAGCTGCTCATCAAATAATGCTGGTGAGATTGGTTTTTTTTTTTTTTTTTTTTCATTTGTTGAGGTTAAAACAATCTTTGATATTTTTTAAGGGTCTTTAATTTTTTTCCGATAGACATCTCTGTAAGGTCACTTGATATGTTCCAATCATTTATTGTTTTTAGCCGTTAGAAAAGGACTTTCATATGGTTATTCAAATTTATTAGATTAAAATGCACTGTCTGTAATTGCCTTCTACGACATGTATATTATGTGTGTATAACTAAGCCAATGTGTTTTAACTTTTTTACTTGTTTATTCAAAGTTCGACCAGTGGTGAGTGTTTCAGGGTCAAGCAATCTAATCAGAGAAGGAGACACTGTGAATTTGACTTTTAAAATCATTGAAGGTCGGCCTAAGCCACAGATAACCTGGCTGAAGAATAACTTATCTAAAGGACACAGTATGTCTCTCTCTTTTGATAAGATAACAAAGGAAGAAGCAGGTCTGTACACCTGTGAAGCAAAAAATCGTGGAGGAATTTCCGCTGAAAATATCTATATTTCTATTCACGGTAAGTTTTCAGGTCTATAATTGCATTTTAAATCATTCAGTCGTGTAAGCTGCGGTCGGAGGGACTCTGGACTAATTGGTGTGGGTTTAAGCGGTGGCTAGGATCATTGCGTTGTCTTCTTCAGTGACGAAATCCCTTCATCTAGTTGGAGGGTTTTCCTCTTGAAATCTCTTTCTTTTTTAATATTAACTTTAAAATTTCGAACTGCATATCTATATTACACATAAAAACTACTGGTTAGCCGTGCAATATCATTTCTGTAATATCCTCGAAGATGACAGTCTTCACTTGCATGGTGCCTGACTCTCCACACCGATGTATTATTGAACTGTTAAGGAAAATGAACGATTTATTAGTGGTAGTAAATAATTTCCTTTGCTTGATTCTTGAGCGAGGAATCGCTCGTGGTTTCCTATTGTTTACAAGTCGGACTCGAAGAGTCTGCCACGACAATATTTGTACTGTACCTCCCTGTATAGATTATGTCATTAAATTTTGTTAACTTTTGAATTTCGAATTCCAAATGGAAATGATACTCTAGTATTACTGGTTAGCCGTACAACCGGTAATATATGATGCCTTCCTCTTCTGAGTTTATCTCCCGTGCAAATGAAAAAAATATAAGTCAGAGATGGTGATTAGTCTAAAGGTCGATCAAAAATAACCGAGAGGTTGTTAAGACTGGTTTTTGTACCGATAACCGTTTCGAGATTGATTTTCGAAAATAACTCTGGAAATTGTGTAGGAAATTAAAGCCAATGTGAGCAACTACTTGGTTGGGTTTAACGTAGCCGGGGAAAATGATGAACTCTTGGAAAGAAAATTGTTGTGCGCGCATGTGAAATTCACCAATTGTTTAGGGTGACTCCTTGATGTGATCGCTTTGCAACATTTTTTTAATGATCACTCTGCTTATTTTGATCAGGCAACACCCTAGAACCTTATGACAAATACTTTTTTGAAGCCACCTTTCACCTAAATTAGCACTATTTACCCTACAATTTCCGTTCAGAGGTTTTCTTTTGGATTCTTTCGTATCCATGATGATTACATTACTAAGGTATTATAAGTGAAGCTGTTTTAGACTAAATTTCTCTTTCTCAACACAGAAAAACCCACTGCCAAAGTAAGTCCAAAACCATATCCAACGCTCCCTCAAGGTGATAAGCTTAGATTAACTTGCAGCGTCAACGAAGCAACAGTACATATCACTTGGAAAAAAGATGGAGACCCAACAATAGAAACGGCAGTCATTGATACGCAATTGTGTGAGAAGACAAGTTATCTGGTTATTGCAGAGGTTGTGAAGGACGACAGTGGTGAATATTCCTGTGAAGCTCGTAACAGACTAGGAGATGTGGCCCGCGCGACTGTGATGATAATAGTAAAACGTAAGCTATTATTATTGCTATTATTATTGTAGTGTCCATCAGTAACCATTAAATGTCATTCGTTTTTAATGAAACTGCTCCTTTTTCTATCCTTTTTTTTTTTTAAAGAACTGTAAATCAGAATTTACAATATGGGTCCTCTGGCTTTTAAGAAGCAGTAGCACCACCTTTTAGAGACCCAACCAATTTGTTGCAATATCACCATGATTGTTTGTTTTCTGTTCGGCTGTTGCCATTGGTCTACATTCAGTTAACAATAATTGAAAGTCATTTCTTAATTCGAAACAAGATGTGAATGGCGTAGCTCATCTACACATAGTTCTGACTTACCTTTTCATAAGGTGATGAGCAGGGGAAAATCTAGCTTAAAGTAGTACATCATCCTGGGAAGTTGCAATTATTAAAATTTAGAAGGTGAGATCGTCACTTCAATTTGCAATGTCGGATGTTTCCTGCACTTTTAATGAATTAGAACTTGCATCTTGCGCTCGGATTGATGGGAGGTCAAATTTCCCAGGTAAATGGCAAGGAAAGGGCAAAGGTTTTTTATTCTTGTGTCAACCAAGTAAGTAACGTATTGATAGCGCCAGAATGAAAATTCCTAAAGGTTGCTGGTCGTCACGATCATTCATTTGTTTGCAGTGTTTGCATTCAAGATCTAGATACCAATGTACATGTGATAATAATCCCATCGTAACTCTTTTTAATTTTTCTTTATAGTTCCACCACATTTAAATCCTAAACTCAAGAATCTTTCAGTTCCTCTGAACTCCACATTTGAAACAGACTGTTTTAAAAAGGGTGATCTTCCAGTATCTGTCAATTGGACCAAGGATGGAGAAGCTTTTGGTAACAACAATAAGTTAGTTATTAAGCGCGTGACTTTTGATGATGGAGGTTTCTATCGATGTGCTGCTGAAAATCTGGTTGGAAAAGTTAACATCTCCTTCTGGATCGATGTTACTGGTAAATCAAAAACTTTTTATGAAGATTTACAAACGGCGCTTGGTTAGTTCACGTTGTAGCGCGCTTTATTGCCGTGCGATACTTCAAACCCTTGACGGGACCAACACAGGTTCTAAAATAGACGAGGAGAATGTGTTGCCTCTGCTTTGCCGTCGGCAAATGGATAGGCATTCTAGTTTCTTGTATAAGGAGGATAAACCGTATGCCCTGTCTCCTGCATCTTCTTTGCACCGGTTAGCAGGGAATTTAACGAACCCACACACTTCTCGCCAAGAGTAAGGAACGTAGCTCTCGGTGTCGAGGTCTGGCCTTGTCATCGTTTATACAGGCCTCCATTTTAAGCAGGTTTGAGTTAAACTGTGCCAAGCTGGCTAAATATCCCATGTTCATACATAAATACATGCACATCCATTTTACTTTGGCATTTTCATCTTTTATCAACATTTATGAAGCTGAACTTAACTTCAAAGGAAACGATAGCAGCTTTTTGAAGATACTTTTGTTTATGTTGGACATTCAAATAGGATTTCCACAAGCCGAGTTTATTCATTTGTTTATGAATTTGTCTTTGATTTGGATACGTCATTCACATTGACATATTTATAAGAAATGGAAAATTACCTTCTGCACTTGAGTTTAAAATAATATTTTTATGTTAGCAATATCCGCTAGCTATTCCCATGTACAGTGTGCAGGTGATTCTTTTACTTCAGGAAGTTCATGTAGTTAGAAGCCTCCCCAATTTGCTCTTACATCTAATTACTGCCAGATTACTTGTGGTTATTCGTTTGTATCTTAAGAACCTTTGTTAAACATTAGTGGTGCTCTTTTTATTTTCAGTGTCTCCTCAGATTTTATCCTCTCCGGTAAACCAATCTGTTTACGATGGAGATCCAGTCAACTTCACTTCCCGTGCCACAGGTGTTCCAACACCAAAATTAACCTGGACATTTGTTGGTGGTAAACTTCCACTGGGTATTAGTCAGAACAATTTTGAGGGAGACTCATTCGTGGAATCAGTCCTGGAAATGCGGAGAGCGACAAAGAAAATGGACGGAACATACAAGTGTACAGCAGAAAACAAAGCAAATAGAACAAGTTATTCAACAACACTTCAAGTATTTGGTAGGTTCGATAATTTTAATGATTATGATGATAATAATAATAATACTGATAGGGATGATAATGATTGTAATAGTGATAACAATAATAGTAATCTTAATTTTAATAGCAATTAAGGTAATGATGGTGATGGATCCACCACAACAATAATAATCAACGATACCTTCATCGCAAAATATGAGGTGGAAATGATGGCTAGTGACTAAAGGTTGCCCAAAAAGAGCTGAAGAATTTTAAAGAATGAGATGGAGTCGATACCCCTGGAATTTCACTAATACGATTGAGTCAAAGAGTGGAAATACAAACTTGAGTGTAACGTACCTGGGAAAATACCGTAATGAATTGTGGGAAAGATAATCGTTGCGTATGCACCATCTACCAGTTGTTTAAGATGACTCTTCCATATAATCACTTTGTGAAATTTTGTTATGGTCACTCTGATCATTTTCCTTTAGAAGATTTGACTACTGCAATGACTTGTAGCTCTGTATGGGGTAATATGTCTTAACAATAAAAAAGAAAGGGCCGGCTCTCGGTTTACTTAGAGGCATCTTGGAAATTTGGTTGAATAGGGCTCAAGACCCTTTGGAAAAGACTCAGAAACATTTTGGACAAGTAATTCAAACCCTTCTTAAAACCCCTTTGAAGTCAAGTTTCACTCAAATAGGGGACGTTATACCCTGCATGTACCATTTGGAGGGTTAATTTCGGACCACTTAGTTTCTATGATAATTACCTAACTAAGGTATTGAGTGAAGTTTGTTTTTATGATAATTAAGTTATGCATACATTATATCTTCCTCAACACAGAGAAACCCACAGCCAAATTAAGTCCAAAACCATATCCAACGCTCCCTCAAGGTGATAAGCTCAGATTAACTTGCAGCGTCAACGAAGCAACAGTAAATATCACTTGGAAAAAAGATGGAGACCCAACAAAAGAAACGGCAGTCATTGATACGCAATTGTATGAGAAGACAAGTTATCTGGTTATTGCAGAGGTTGTGAAGGACGATAGTGGTGAATATTCCTGTGAAGCTCGTAACAGACCAGGAGATGTGGCCCGCTCGACCGTGATAATAATAGTAAAACGTAAGCTATTATTATTGCTATTATTATTGCTATTATTATTGTAGTGTCCATCAGTAACCATTAAATGTGATTCGTTTTTAATGAAACTGCTCCTTTTTCTATCTTTTTTTTTAAAGAACTGTAAATCAGAATTGACAATATGGGTCCTCTGGCTTTTTAGAAGCAGTAGCACCACCTTTTAGAGGCCCAACCAATTTGTTGCAATATCACCATGATGGTTTGTTTTCTGTTCGGCTGTTGCCATTGGTCTACATTCAGTTTACAATAATTGAAAGTCATTTCTTAATTCGAAACAAGATGTGAATGGCGTAGCTCATCTACACATAGTTCTGACTTACCTTTCCATAAGGTGATGAGCAGGGGAAAATCTAGCTTAAAGTAGTACATCATCCTGGGAAGTTGCAATTACTAAAATTTGGAAGGTGAGATCGTCACTTCAATTTGCAATGTCGGATGTTTCCTGCACTTTATGAATTAGAACTTGCATCTTGCGCTCGGATTGATGGGAGGTCAAATTTCCCAGGTAAATGGCAAGGAGAGGGCAAAGGTTTTTTATTCTTGTGTCAACCAAGTAAGTAACGTATTAATAGCGCCAGAATGAAAATTCCTAAAGGTTGCTGGTCGTCACGATCATTCATTTGTTTGCAGTGTTTGCATTCAAGATCTAGATACCAATGTACATGTGATAATAATCCCATCGTAACTCTTTTTAATTTTTCTTTATAGTTCCACCACATTTAAATCCTAAACTCAAGAATCTTTCAGTTCCACTGAACTCCACATTTGAAACAGACTGTTTTAAAAAGGGTGATCTTCCAGTATCTGTCAACTGGACCAAGGATGGAGAAGCTCTTGGTAACAACAATACGTTAGTTATTAAGCGCGTGACTTTTGATGATGGAGGTTTCTATCGATGTGCTGCTGAAAATCTGGTTGGAAAAGTTAACATCTCCTTCTGGATCGATGTTACTGGTAAATCAAAAACTTTTTTATGAAGATTTACAAACGGCGCTTGGTTAGTTCACGTTGTAGCGCGCTTTATTGCCGTGCAATACTTCAAACCCTTGACCGGACCAACACAAGGTCTTAAATAGACGAGGAGAATGTGTTGCCTCTGCTTTGCCATCGGCAGATGGATAGGCATTCTAGTTTCTTGTATAAGGAGGATAAACCGTATGCCCTGTCTCCTGCATCTTCTTTGCACTGGATAGCAGGGAATTTAACGAACCCACACACTGCTCGCCAAGATTAAGGAACGTAGCTCCCGGTTTCGAGGTCTGGCCTTGTCATCGTTTATACAGGCCGACTGGCTAAATATCCCATGTTCATACATAAATATATGCATATTCCATTTTACTTTGGCACTTTGGCATTTTGATCTTTTATCAACGTAAGCTGAACTCAACTTAAGTGGAAAATATAGCAGCTTTTGAAGATGCTTTTGTTTATGTTGAACATTTAAATAGGATTTCCACAAGCTGAGTTTATCCATTTGTTTATAAATTTGTCTTTGATTTGGATACGTCATTCATATTGATATATTTATAGGAAATGGAAAATTACCTTCTGCACTTGAGTATAAATTAATCTTTTTATCTGCTAACTATTCCCTGTACAGTGTGCAGGTGACTCTTTTACTTCAGGAAGTTCATGTAGTTAGAAGCCTCCCCAATTTGCTCCTACATCTAATTACTTCCAGATTACTTGTGGTTATTCGTTTGTATCTTGAGAACCTTTGTTAAACATTAGTGGTGCTCTTTTTATTTTCAGTGTCTCCTCAGATTTTATTGTCTCAGGTAAACCAATCTGTTATCGATGGAGATCCAGTCAACTGCACTTGCCGTGCCACAGGTGTTCCAACACCAAAACTGATCTGGACATTTGTTGGTGGTAAACTTCCACTGGGTATTAATCAAAACAATTTTGAGGGAGACTCATTCGTGGAATCAGTCCTGGAAATGCGGAGAGCGACAAAGAAAATGGACGGAACATACAAGTGTACAGCAGAAAACAAAGCAAATAGAACAAGTTATTCCACAACACTTCAAGTATTTGGTAGGTCCGATAATTTTAATGATTATGATGGTAATAATAATAATACTGATAGGGATACTAATGATTGTAATAGTGATAACAATAATAGTAATCTTAATTTTAATAGCAATTAAGGTAATGATGGTGATGGATCCACCCCAACAATAACAATCAACGATACCTTCATCGCAAAATATGCGGTGGAAATGGTGGCTATTGACTAAAGGTTGCCCAAAAAGAGCTGAAAAATTGTTAAGACTGAGATGGAGTCTCGATACCCCTGGAATTTCACCTAGACGATTAAGGCAAAGAATGCAAATACAAACTTGAGTGTAACGTACCTGGGAAAAATACCGTAATGAATTGTGGGAAAGATAATCGTTGCGTATGCACCATCTACCAGTTGTTTAAGATGACTCTTCCATACAATCACTTTGCAACATTTTGTTATGGTCACTCTGATCATTTTCCTTTAGACGATTTGACTACTGCAATGACTTGTAGCTTTGTATGGGGCAATATGTCTTAATGATAAAAAAGAAAGGGCCGGGTCTCGGTTTACTTAGAGGCATCTTGGAAATTTGGTTGAATGGGGTCCGAGACCATTTGGAAAAGACTCAGAAACATTTTGGACAAGTAATTCAAACCCTCCTTGAAACCCCTTTGAAGCCAAGTTTCATTCAAATGGGCACGTTATACCCTGCATGTACCATTTGGAGGGTTAATTTCGAACCACTTAGTTTCTATGATAATTACCTTACTACGGTATTTCTAGTGTTTTTTTCTTTTTCATGATAACCAAGTTATGTATACATTATCTCTTTCTCTACACAGGAAAACCCACCGCCAAACTAAGTCCTAAACCATATCCAACGCTCACTCAAGGTGATAAGCTTAGATTGACTTGCAGCGTCAACGAAGCAACAGTAAATATCACTTGGAAAAAAGATGGAGACCCAACAAAAGAAACAGCAGTCATTGATATGCAATTGGATGAGACAACAAGTTATCTGGTTGTTGCAAAGGTTGTAGAGGAGGACAGTGGTGAATATTCCTGTGAAGCTCGTAACAGACTAGGAAATGTGGGCTGCTCCACTGTGGTGATAAAAGTCAAGTGTAAGCTGGCATTATTATTGTTTTTGTTTGTTTCTGTTGTTGTTTTTTGTGTGTGAATGTGTGTATGTTGGGAATAAGTCTGACATTAAAATACGGGTCCCCTGGCCTGTAAGATGCCGTAGAACCTCCTTTCAGATACCCAAATAATTATCATCATTATTTTTTGTTTTCTATTCGGCGAAAGGAATTGCCCTACATCCATTGTACAAAAAGGCAGGTTATTTCTCAATTCAAAACAAGATTCTAGCTAGGTCTTCTCCATATAGCTTTAATTCACCTTTCTTTGAATCTCTTTCATAAAATGGTAGCCATTTCTAATGAGCCAGCGAAGCTCTAGCGAAAAATAGTATCCAGAGGGGCTGGGTAATACTGAGTAACAACCTTTCCCTTATGATCACATCTACTACCTTTTTTATTTGGTTGAGAACCATGTGTTTAACTTACACCAACAGCTGTGATTCCACTCCTGGTGTGGTATTATATTGTTGGATCAATGGCTGCTGCTATTGTTATTTTGCTCATAGGCTACTTCAACTTGCTACGTCGAAAGACAGGTAAAGCTCATTCTTCATATCTTGTTTCGGGAAATTTTTCCAGAGAATAATACGTTGTGTGAGAAGCAAAAATTGGACCAGTTTGTGTTTACTTTTACTTCACCTCATATTCCAATTGTTCTCCTCAAGTTCGCTATTAGACAGGTATTAATATCATCTCAGTTTGCAGGAAAAAGACCTTTGAGGCACTATAGGCATGTTTCTACTGTTTCTAATTTATAATTTCCTATTAATCATTCTTTTTTAAATACTTCCTTCTTTTATTTCTATTTTTATTTATTTATTATTATTTTTATTTAAATATTCAAGTTAAGGCAGAACTTTTTTCCCTTTTTATTTCTTTCTTTGATTTGCCATTTGTACCTGCAGCAGCTGCTACGGCTCTGTAAGTCAATTAGTTTGCCTTTTATTTACTGAATTGAAATGGTTTTGGAAAAAAAAATGAAGGTGGGGTTTAAATCTTAGTGTCATGTCAGCCATTCCATTTGGAAAGTTAACTTGAATTTAAATTTACAAGTTATTCTACAATTTTAGTTTTTGTGCACAAGAAAATGTTGTTTTGTCATCTCTAGGGTGATTATCTTTCCATAAGTTGAAGAAATAAATCAAAGAATTTAGAAACTCAAAACTTTTCATTAACATTTCTTTTCATTTCTTGATCACGTATACTTTGATTTATCAATAGAAACTGTAATTTTCGTAATATTTAGTTCTAATCAAGGGGAGGCAATCGAGGTGGAGTATGTAGAGGTGGATGAATGGGAGATTGAAGTGAACCGTGTCCTGCTTCAAGATGTCATTGGGCGAGGGGCATTTGGAGCAGTGTGGAGAGCTCTTCTTAGTTCTCCAAATGGGAGACCTGGAAATCGCACAGTTGCTGCTAAATGCTTCACACGTAAGACCCAGAGTGCTATCTTTCCTCAGAACACGTAGATGGGTACTTAGCATTTCTTGCCAAGGGTGACCTGCTTTGCACTTTCCAGTGATTATTTATCTCAGGTCGACTTAGGCGCTTTGAGAGATTCATGCAAAGTTACTTTCAATAACAAAAGCAACAATAAAACAATAGAGGCATCAATAGCAATAAACAAATTTGAAGATGGTAAGCACGTGCCACAATAGTGAGACAAAGAAAATATGTATTCCTCTAAAGGATTCGCTTGCCAACCGGTTCCATTTTGGTGGGAGCTCCACCAATTAGGCTTCAGAGATTTTCTGAGATGTTAGGTCTAAATCCTTACCCGAAGTTTTCGCTTCTTTTAAAAGCACGAGAAAATTCGTCACTAATGGTTTTTTTCCTGGCTATAAAGTATATCCTTTCTATTCTAGCCACCGCAGGGGAGGAAGGAAGAAAATGTTTGATGAGAGAGATCGAGCTGGGAAAAATTCTCGGTAAAAGCAATCACCCAAACATAGTGAAATTCATTGGCTGTGTCACTAGACAAGGTACATACTAAGTTTGAGGCATCATTCTTATTATATGCAATAACATTCCAACTGAGTATGAGATTGTTAGCTTATTTGTTTGTTTGTTTGTATTGATTCGTTCCTTCTTTTCGTTATGTTAAGTTCATCCAATCCTGATCATGGAACATTTGCCATGTGGTGACCTGCTTGGTTACATGAGAAAATGCCGGGGAATTAATGATCGGTATTATCTTGGAGAAGGAAGGCCTCAAGTTTTGAACAACTATGACCTTGTGCTATTTGCCAAACAAATCGCCGCTGGTATGGTATTCCTTGGATCAAGGGGGGTAAGTAACTAAAGTTCTTCTACATTCAATTTTACCGCAGAAATATCTGTAAGGGATTGTTACACCTTTTGAGTTGCTTGAATATATATATATCTAAATTATATGAATTTTTTAGAGGCAGGTTTCATATTCTCAATATTTCATCAGGCTAAGAGTTCCTTTGGTATTGTCGGTGGGTCACCAGATGTCGCAGTTGGTCTGTAATGAACACCCTAGGAACAATAGTTCTTACAATCCATGCAAACGTCTGTATAATCTTCCCTCTGATCATGGTAGGTCTCACAAAAGACATGCATTTGTTAGCCAGTTTACATTTAGGATCTTTGTCTTTCGGTAGATAATCCATCGTGACCTGGCAGCTCGAAACGTCCTACTTGATAACAACTATGTGTGCAAAGTGACCGACTTTGGCATGGCATATCAAAACTTCAAATACGGTCATGGAAAAGCCAAAAAGGTAGAAGATCGTCTTTGCCTTTTTTTTTTTTGGCAAGGGCAAAAAAACCGATTCCCTAAGTTAGCTGTTACTCTGCTTAAAATTCACCTTAATTGCCAGCTGAAGATAGCTCCACGTTCTGTCATGCCACAGAATACAACTGAATTAGTTGACTTTACTATTTTAAATTCATGACAACTGCTTAATTTTGACACTCCAATAAAGTCTCGGAAGAGGTGCACCATCCACCTCTCGTTTACATACATGCCCTTTGTTAACTTGCCAGTATTATAGCACTTATTTTTAAACAAACCTGTCGTTGCAGGGCCGTCTGCCAATCAAATGGACTGCACCAGAGATTTTGTTGGGAAATCTCGCTGGACTTTCTATCTTGAGTGACGTGTATGTATGAAATTTTTGCACTGAGCAGGTCATATCTTTGGTTTTAATCTTTACAAGCTAATATCCAACACTCAGCAAGTATCTTGGCAATGTTTTTTGGAATTTTTTTTCAGGTGGTCTTACGGAATCGTTCTGTATGAGATAGTTACCCTTGGTAAGTCAAACTATGTTCAAAAACAGATATTTATACTTCCCGTCTCTCCATGCGTGGAAATATTGTAGGTATCATTTCTGAAACTCGTTAGTCAATGTCAATTCCTTTAAGACTCAATTGGCAGACGTTAGTTTGATGAGCTGTGGCAGAAAAATTTGTTTTGCCAAAGTTTTTGATGAATTTTGCTCAGCTTGTCAAAGTTTCATTCTCTATAACTGAGAAATGTTGTTTCAAGACTTTCCTTTCCCTGACTATCACAGAAGACGAGTAACATTTTGTGTTCGACTTCAAATGACAAAAACCCTTTCAAATTACTTGGCAAAAAAATGGTAATCATTTACTTAAAATATCAGGCTAAGAAATATCATATTTCGAATACTGCAATCAAGCACCAGAAGGGGATCTCTCTGATTCAAATCTCAAAATTTTTAAAGGAAATATTCAGGAGTATCACAGCCACAAATTGTTTATGTCTTTGCAGGTGGAATTCCATACGAGGGATGGACAGAAGGGAAGGTGGTTGCACAAGTCACACATGGATACAAACTTCCAAAGCCCGATCATGTTGATGATAAACTGTGAGTCTTGCCTTCTAAGTTGCCATGTTCCATTTTAAATCACCCAGTCTCTCCAACCCCGAAGGAAACATTGTCTATCTTTTAATCTGATTTCTTCTCCCGTTATTGAACACTGTTAAATGAAACAAAGTTAACAGCGGTCACCAGTTTGTTCAGTTAAAAGTTGTCTTTTCACTCAAGAATTTTGAGAAGATGAATTTTCTGCTATTACAGCCACACTGTAATAGCCATTACAGCCATTATTTGGCCAAAGCTCTCCTAAGATTTCTGTATTGGTTGATTTTTATCACATATTTCATAAACCACAGTCCAGTATTGACCATCATTCCTTTATTCCAGGTATGCTATAATGAAAAGGTGCTGGAATTTTGACCCCGACTTTCGTCCTCCCTTTGAAAACCTTCGAAAAAGAATGGATACCTACCTTCGTGAAGAGGTTTGTGGCACGATTTGAACAATTCCTTGACATCCTCGTAGGCCTCTGAGATTATTCATTCTTCTAAAATTACTTCATAGACCATTGTTCTTTTAAAGTTGGTTTCAGCAGATTAATAGAAGTGATTTGAGATTGCACTGGTTTATTCCAACTACACTTGAAGCCGCTTACGGGAATTTCAGTGCCTTGAGCTTTCATTTTGATGGCTCCTACTAGTAGTTTCGTTTCTTTCTATTTGCCCCAGCTTGTCAATATTTTTAAATTTTTAACCCACTTAAACATAAAACGCGCTAAGATGTCCCATGCCTACGAACCCATCTATCACCATCCCTTCCGCCCTTCCCTTTACTTACCTTCCCATCTACATTCATAATAAAAGGGTAAGTTTCTAGGAAAACTGTGGGGTTGCGTCGATGGAGAGTATAACGGGCTAATTTGATATTTTCAACTGAGCTGATAACGTAAATTAGCCACTGTAAAGAGTTTAAAAGCTGACGTTTCGAGCGTTAGCCCTTCGTCAGAGCGAATGGCAAAGTTCTAACGTTCAAAACATTAGCTTGAAAACTCTTTACGGTGGCCAATTTACGTTAGTGACTAAGTTGATGATACCAAATTACCCATCTACATTCATAACTTCCTACTTACCAACCAACCTGCGTAAGAAAAAGCATTTCTTCCGCGCCTTTAACGCGAGGATCATTAGTGTGCTTTGAAGTAGTCATTATAATTTTCTTCTTGACTTGAAGTTAAAGACGACGATCATGAACAATCTTCTTTTATTGCCTTCCCCTTTAGACATATCTGCACCTGCTCGACATGGGATCTTATGACACGATCAAATACTCCAAGGTTGAAGACCTCGGAGATGAAGATGTCGAACCAAGTGCACGAGCTACAAGGAACGCCGCTGCAAAGAGATTAGGAAAATGGGCCAGCGACCGTCGTTAGGCAGTGACATTTTGAATATTACTCAGGAACCTAGCCGCTACAATAAATTTCAGTCACTTTGTAGTACATCAAGTATTAGAAAATGTGTACCCGTGATAACGGTGATAATTTAAGGGTCTTATTGTGTTATAATAAATCAAAGCAGTGTCCTTAATGAGACACCTTTAAGTCAATTTTTTCTTAAGTTTCAATTGATAAATAATTCGATTTAGATACAGCTGATTAAGACAGGATTTAAAAAAAAGGAGGCTGAAAATGAGAAAAAAGCTTCTTCATTTAAATTTCTGCACTAGGAAAATTGTTTACCTCTGTTTACGGGTGAAACAATACAACGAGTTGTTAGCAATCATGCTATTGAGGTGTCGCCTGCTGGTTCTATAGACGTGGTAAGATATTAAGTAGTTTAGTATTGATTTGGTCATGGACCTTTGGGTAGCCTGTCCTTTATCGACGAGATCGGTGACATGTCTTTTAATGTGGTACTACATGGGTCGTAGATTGCTTACATTTTGTGTCGTTGGTATCGGAAAACAAAAAGTGCATTGCTATTGATTTTTTTATTCTAACTTTCTTGCTGTTATTGTTAAATGCATTTTCATAAACGGAGAGAACCGTCTCAATAGAGTGATACTAGGAATCAAATTTACTATATTCCCAGTGTTTTCGACTCGTACAGGGAACAAAGAGCGCTATTCAAAGGGGTTGTGGCTGGTAGATAGACTTTTGCTATGATGAAATGAACCGCTTATTTCAAAGCGGAAATGTTGTCAAAGCAGGGATGAACGTTTATTTCTGTACATTATCGAAACACACTAAACTGTATTTAAAATCTTGTGAAACACTCTATATGATATATGCAGTAAAAGAGTAGAGGCTTACCTGATGGCATTTTTCATAATGTTGTATTACTATTTAAGCCACCCCAGATATACACAGGAGAAAGAAAAACACCTAATCTTGTATCTCAGATACAACGCAATTTTCTTTTAAAGGACATGTGTGAACACTACTTTCCTCGTTTTTTTCTAATTAACTCCGAGTTCATTTTACGGGTTTTCTGATGTTTATTGTCTCATGCTATGGACACGCTTGGACGTAATACCCATATTTGATATGGAAGACTTCGAGAAATATCGATACCAGCGTCGCAGTGTGCATCGTAGACATCCTTCGGAGGTTGTTCTCCCGATTTCCCTCCACCCGTCCCTGGACTTCACGCTGTTCTTGACAAAAGAAGGGTAATCAGTAGGTTATTCCGATGTAGGTCTGGCTCTCATTGCGTCAATAGGTAATCTCAGTTCCATGTCAAACATGAGCACCAAGGGGAGTACCCTGTACTCATGCGTTGATACTCGCAATGCAAAGGGAACCTAGGGAAAGTGCTGGCCCCATTCTTTCTGCTCCTCTGCAATCTTAGCAATAACATCGGCAACCGTACAGATGAGTAGTTCGGCGCTCAATTAAGCTGAGTAACCAATGGAAATTCCGAGACTCAAAATTTCGATTTTCGTCAATAAGCACTCGACGTGGATAACCAAAGCGGCATATAGTCGTCCATGAAAGAATGTCCTCGGTCGAGGAATTGACACATTTCTGGTGCTACTTGTGTGATACGTTGTACAATTCATCATCCGCACAGAATAGCCTGACCAGTAAAAGCGTCGTGACAAGTGTCTGTACTCGTCATCTGGCTCCTTCAGCAGATCTCCCTTCAAATACCGTGAGACTCTCAACTGTAGGCTCAGGTGTACTGTCTTTTCATCAAACCATCGCCAATACAAAACTCTATCCTGGACTTCCTCAAGGTCTTATTGGCATATGCAGTTGGGCGCACCTCGCCCTTTTGCAATTAAGACAACACAGCTGCGACACAAGTTGTACTAGAGTCAGTTAATAGTATGAATGGAAGGTCAAATCTTGGGAAGGCTGGAACCGGACCTTCACAGAGGACTTGTTTTAGAGTACCGTAAAAAATTTTGACAGTCAGTGGACCACAGAAATTACGTCCCTTCTTCTCAAGCTGGAAGAGAGGGGTTTCAAGTGTAGCAAAATCTGGCATGAACTTTCTATAGTAACCCAACGTTCTCAGAAAAAAACATTCAGGTGGGAAACACGGCTCGGTGGTGACCAGGACTTCATTGCAGAAACCTTGTCGAGGCCTGTGGACACTCCTCGCACTGACTACTTATGACCAATAAAGGGTACACTTGGTGACAGGATACACCCTTCCCCCCTTTCTGAAAGCGTCCTGGATATTTTCTGTTGATTTTCATCGAGTTACAATCTCGGAATTTCATAAGTGATTATGAACGATAACCTCGCATCGGTACTATCATTAAAGGACATTTCGGGAAGTTCTGTTAAAAAAAATTATCAGTTTATAATTCGTGAACCACTTCGGTAACCTGCTTGGATATTTCCTTTTGAATCAATTGAGTTACACCCTCGGAAGTTAACCAGTAATTAAGAATGCCAAATCCGTTTGTACAGATGTGAATAATTGCGTAAAAAATTCATATTTCTTTGTATTCAAAAGCATAGACATGTGAGTAATATGCTTCTGCTTTGTTTAATTGTAATGGGTTTCTTTTTATGTAACATGTATCCATTTCTGGAATTTCCTCCCCAACCTGCGCGCAAATAATCAACTTAATTTAAATTAGTTTGAAACTTTACTCCACTCAAGAACACTTTCCTGGAGTATAATGTTACATTTATTTGCTGTCTTTCTCGTTCATATGATTACTACTTGTGTCTTAAAATGGGGGATTTCATTATATTGTAATTATTAAAATACACCTATGCTTTCAAATGTAAAAAAAACGTGATGCAAATCTGATCTTATGAAACATTTACAATGGAAAACCCTGTTGCTGGTAGCTTATGTTTTTAATGTTTAAATGTCAGTTGTCTATACCTACCATCGTAGAGGTGTCTTTAAAAAGATTGATTGGTAAGGCCGTTGTTATTCGTTGATCTTTGTTGCCAAAAAGCTATTGAAGGCACCGAACTTCAATCTTAATGCACACAAGGCACCCTTAAAGGTGGAAGACTAAGGCATTCTTGGACAACAATTTTTGGACTCCTTTCTTTCCTTCTTTTTCTCTGATCACGCTGCGTGTATTCAGTGTTCCGACACGTGCGTCGTTTAAGTCCGCTCTTTAGTCTTGCGTTCAATTGAAACAGAGCCCACGTTACTTTTGGTTGTTATTTGATAACAATAAAACTGTCCATCCTTTTCCTTAAACAAAGTTGCGTTTTCATCCCAATAAATCCATCATTACTCTTTAAATGTGCGTAGACGTTTCAATTTATAACAAATTGTAGAAGACAAATTTTCTTTTTAAAATGAAATTCTTTACGAATTCCGCCAAGGAAGGCAGGAATTAGATCAATTTATTCCTCCCAGCCCTCCGGCGCGGTGCTTTTAGAACGAAGAATACTTTTGTTTTTTAAGCACATCGCAAAGTGTGTTTTTTTTGTGGAACGAGGAATACTCTTGTTGACTGTGCCCTTCGCGCGGAGCTTTTAGAACGAGGAATGCACTTCACGCGGTGCTTTTAGAACGACGAATACACTTGCTGTTACATTCATGGTAAAGTGTGGAACTTTTAACCAACTCCTTTGATGAGCAGAAAATAACTGACTTCCAGAGATTGGCCCATTTCTATGGGACTGTTAATGGTCTGTTTTCCATAGTGACAGTTCTGTTTGCTTCAACCTTCACTTCAATAATTGTGATTGTCCTTAATTATTAAATAAATAAACAAAAGTATTCTCTTTTCCCTGCAGTGGACAAAATTATTACAACTATGTTGTCCACGAAAAAGGGTTTATTATTTCGCTTTCTTTTTCCGCCTCTTTTTTCTGTTCTGTTCTGTTTTTAAATATCTAAATTGCAGTAAGGATTCGTCAGGATGAAGGTCACAGTAATATCGTCTAATAACTTAATCATGTCTTAACACATGGGGAAAATATTTTATACAAAAACTTGTCGGTGACAATAATCAAAGACTGAAGAAACTTTTGTGAAGGAGGGGGGGGAGGGGGTTTCAGAGGGGACATAAACTCAATACCTAGTGTTAAACCAAGTTTTCCCAATGGAAAGTGACAACCACCACTAGATTTTACAGTATATCCATATAGAACTGTAACCCTAAGTCAACACCCTTCTGCCAACAGATTACTATAATTATTTACTTCATTTACGCACAAGTATTTCCTTATATACACAGCTTGTTTGAATGTAGAGACTGAAGTTCAGTGCACAGCTGTGCCATCAACACTGACATTATGAATGGAAACAAAATGATCAAGTCCACTTTTGATAAGAAATCTCAGATGACATGCTGATGTAACAGGAATCTACAAAGGAAAAAACATACAAATAATACTAAAATGTAACAGCCCTACATTCACCATTTGGACTGAATATTTGTATTTTTACACACTGATCAATTCTAAGTTTCAACAACTCCCCCCCCCCCACCCCCCTTGAGGAATCCATGGGCATTTGACTGTCATCCATACAGGAGGGGGGGCCATTTAAACCTTACCTGGGTGGCATGGGGAACTTCAACTGAAAGTGCAAGTCTTTCCATCAGAACAAACACATGGTTCTGAATGCCAGACACATATTTTAGATCTGAATCACCAATGAGGCAATTTCCTGAATTCCAGATACTTACCTTGATCTCATCTCTCTGCATCCGGCCCTCTAAATGTTCATACTCTACCACAGATAACAATTACACATTATTAATAAATTGCAAGTATGTTCATTGAATTTGTCAGTCTTAAACTGTACAGTCAACCACACCCAACAATCAGTCAGGCCTGGGCCACGTCAATGTGTTCTGTACTGTGCTGTCAGTGATCAAAGTCAGAGGATTATTTGACTGAATGTCAACTTGTTTAAACTTTTTTTAATTATTTTGTTATCATGTTGGTCATTTTTTTCTGATTAAATTTTTAATCTTTTTCCTGTGAAAGGTCCTGACTATATTTTAAATTTTTTTAAGGCAGAAGAGCCCCAAGGGCTATGCAATAACCTAACTGTAGCTTTATACTAGATGTTTATTGTCTCAAGAAGTAAAGTCAGGCTGTCAACTGTATAATAAATCATGGTGGCCTTACTTTACATCGCGAGACAAACAATTAAATATCCATTTACCTTTAAGTAACCAGGATGAACAGCAACATTTTCTATAACATATCTATGGCTTCTTTTACCTTTGTCCACAAGAGGTTCAAAGTCTACTGGTTACGTTTTTGTGCTTTTCTTAATGCAGAGGCTTTTAACTGCAAATAAAAATTCACATATGCTACAAAACCTTGAAGCTCCTGGTTTCTTAGGAGCTGGTAACTCACACCTGACTCCTCACAAAGACTTTTCTCAATTTTTTACATCACTGACAATAAAAAAATATATATTTAAAGTTTTCACAATGTGGCACAAAAACAGTGATGCAGCTCCTGTAATAATACATTGGCATACATAGCATGCAAGAGTTATTTTTTTGGTGGGGTAGGTTGACATGGGATACTTTGTGTAGCTAATGTTTTCATTTTTATAACAGGAAAAGAACATAACTTTCAAAAGAAATAAAATATTGCATAACTTCACCATAAGAGAAAGAAAAAAATTTACCTGAACTCACACAAGTAGTTTTTGGTCTATTGTTTCCATGGTCTAAATATTTCGAGACAAAAATAGAATGCAGCGGTGCCACATTTATTGCTGTCTCCTTCACACCCATTGTTTGGTGTTGTTACACAACACCATCTATTTCTCATTGAAGAGAGAGCAGTTTGCATGACAAGACCAAATAACAGTTGCAAAAGGGACTATGCTTCCTGCTGTTCCTTTATCAGAGAGAAAATCAAAATTATTCGTTTGCAGTCTGTTACCTCAAAAATATAATTCTACATAAGTTTACTGTGAAAAGCAAACTGAAACTCTGTTGTATCCCCAATATATCCCAACCAAAGATATATTTTGATCTCAAATGATTGAAGATACATTGACCAAGAAAAAAGGATAACATTTCAAAGGGGGGCTCCTTGATTTGTTGTTGCCTTACTGGACTTTGCCCTCTGTGCGTGGAATGCATGATAAAATGCAGGTTGCTTACAAAGAATTAACATGCACTTGGGTTAAGTCCAAGGTAGCTTAAAGCAGAGTTTTTTTTTGAAGAAAAAGTAAAAATGCAGGAGAGTTGCATAGAAAATTCACTATCAGGAGCATTTTGTTCCATGTGAATTTTTTCAGTGGGGTTAGACAATGTGATTACTATATGCGATAAAATGCAGGTTGTTTACCAGGAAATGACATGTGATGGAGCAAAGTCTTGTGTGGCAAAATGGAATTTGATTGGTGGAGTACAATTCAAGCACATGAAACATTGTCTAATGTTCACGTAGTGCAATGATCGAGCATGTTGAGATTGGACTTTGGACATTGTTTTCATGGTATGTGTTTGGCAAGTGCATTGTAAGTAAAGGAGTGGAAAAACATGTTTTAACTTAAAAATGATGCAAAAAGTTAAATGGAAACCTTTCATATCCCGAGAAATCTCTACCTTTCAATGAGGATCTAACAAAGGCCACAAACCATTGCACTTATCAAATGAGCCCAGAATTTTTGGTTAACGTACATTTGTGCACAGCCCCCCAATTCCAAGACATTGTTTGCAAAAAAAGCCATGATTAGTACAAGATATCCAAATTCTGTGATATGATTGGTGTGAGATACATACCCCAATGCTGCAATCTGATTGATGTGAGATACAGAGATACATACCCTTATGCGGCAATCAAGATACATACCCTAATGCAAGGATCTGATTGGCGCAAGCAACATACCCTTCTACTCACTTACATAGAGTTATTTTTTGTTATGAAAAAAGAAAAACTAAAAAATCACTGAATTGATAATGCCCCTGTTACATTACACTAAACATCATTTCAAGATCATCCACCATCATCCTCACAATTTGAAGATAGAAATTTAATATTTCCAATGCTCATTAATGCACTGAAAGTGATGATGAATTCTTGAGGAAACATTCCAGTTGTTGGGCAGAAAGTATCAAGACTTCTGTGGAGCAAAATAAAAGACAACAAATTCTGGTTTGGCTGATCAGGATGCAGCCATAGGAGTCGCAGATGGTAAAATTTGAGACTCACAGAAATACAAAGACTCAAAGATAAGATAAGATCTTTTGACAGGGAGCCCACGTCACAAAGTGTGGTTTTCAGTGAGGCCCTGCATAAATCTAACGTAAGGATAACAGAAAATATAAATATGGTTATCAAGAATAGGATAAAAGGGTATAATCAATAGAAGAAACTACATGTTTTTAACAAGACGTCTAAAAACTGAAAAATCGGAAATGTTCCTAATGCCGTCTGGGAGAGCGTTCCAGTCATCTACTGCATGACAAACAAACCGATGCTGACCCCATGTACGCTTTGATTGTGGTTTACAAATGTTGTTATTAAAACGAGTGTTATAATCATGTATATCTTTAAAATGATTAAAATTAAAATTCCAATCAATTAGTCCATTCAAGGACTTAAAAACCAAAAATAGACGATGAGATCTTCGCCTTTTTTCCAATGTATCCCAACCAAGTAGATCAAGAGCTTCTGTTGCTGATGAATGCTTTGGCATATCTAAAATTAATTTAGCTGCTTTATTCTGGAGTAATTGGATCTTGTTCATCAGAGTGGTGTTGGACTCTTTGCATGACCTCTCACTTTGGCCATAAGACTTCTAGATAGGAACTTAAGTTGATTCTAAACAAGCCTTTCAGCCATGAATAAAGGGGTAAGTTTCTAAAGAAACTGTGGTGCTGCGTCGGTGGGAGAGTAAAGCAGGTAATTTAGTGTTAACAACTGGGTTGAAAACGTAAATTAGCCACCGTAAAGAGTAAAAAAGCTGACGTTTCGAGCGTTAGCCCTTCGTCAGAGCGATTAGAGGAATTGTGGGTTGTGTGTGGATTTATATGTAGAAAGTGGAGCTACGCCATTGGTGGGAATATTGTGACGAGAAAACAGGAATAGATTAAGAGTGTCGAAGAGTGTCGAAACGTTGGGTCTATGAATTGTAACTTCTTCGGTTACATTCATTAAATCTGCAAACCAGTGTAGCTTCAAACTATGTAGGAATAGATTAGTTGAATGAAAAGCGCTCGTTGATTCCGTGGGGATTAAGGGTGCCGATTTGAAATATAAATTTTTGTTCTAGTGTTTTACGGCTTTCCGAACTGCCTAGATGTAAGGAAAGGCCGCAAACTGTCATATGCTGTTTAGAATGATAAGGAAGATTAAAGTGTCTAGCGACTGGCTTGGATGCGTCCTTGTCATTTACTTCCACATCGCGAAGGTGTTCTCGGAATCGGTCACCCAGTCGTCTTCCTGTCTCGCCGATGTATAACTTATTAGATGTGGAAGTAAATGACAAGGACGCATCCAAGCCAGTCGCTAGACACTTTAATCTTCCTTATCATTCTAAACAGCATATGACAGTTTGCGGCCTTTCCTTACATCTAGGCAGTTCGGAAAGCCGTAAAACACTAGAACAAAAATTTATATTTCAAATCGGCACCCTTAATCCCCACGGAATCAACGAGCGCTTTTCATTCAACTAATCTATTCCTACATAGTTTGAAGCTACACTGGTTTGCAGATTTAATGAATGTAACCGAAGAAGTTACAATTCATAGACCCAACGTTTCGACACTCTTCGACACTCTTAATCTATTCCTGTTTTCTCGTCACAATATTCCCACCAATGGCGTAGCTCCACTTTCTACATATAAATCCACACACAACCCACAATTCCTCTAATCGCTCTGACGAAGGGCTAACGCTCGAAACGTCAGCTTTTTTACTCTTTACGGTGGCTAATTTACGTTTTCAACCCAGTTGTTAACACTAAATTACCTGCTTTCAGCCATGAACTGATTGAAGGCTCATGCTCTTGCCTTACCTTGCCTTGGAGTTTTTCATTTATTTATTGCTGAAACATACTATAATAAAGTAGAACCCTGCTAACTTGAAATCAAGTTACTCAAACCCATTGCTAACTCAAAGAAGATCCAATTTTCCCTGGATTTGACCTCAATTTTCCTGTCATTAACTATCACCTGACTAAATCCATTTTCTGAGTTCGAGTTTGCAGGGTGCTATTGTAATTAATTTTCAACTTTTCTTTGGCATTACCAGGTAAAGATAAAAGCAAGCACTAACAAATGTTGCATCACTCCTTATAACTTTCTTTTCTTAAATTTTAGTCTTCAAGAATAATTATAACATAGCTAGTAAATTTGTCTAATCAAATTCAATTGTGCGAGCATGCTTTATATTCCTATTGTACACGCTCATGACGTAAGCAAACAAATCCCTCGAGAAAAAAAGTTTGCCTTGGGTTGAAAATGTTATAAAACAATTGGTTCATACGTCAGCTGTGCGTTCATCGAGATATGAGGCACTTGGGAAGTTTGGAGAGCATTCAAGAAGCTAGAGTTGCTCTCGGCTACGCCTCAAGCAACTCTTACGCATCTTTCGTGCTCTCCAAACTTCCCGCGTGCTTCATATCTCAATGAACGCACGCTGATGTGTGAACCAATTGTTAAACAGATCATGAACATTCCGTGGCCAGCTATCAGTGTTACCATGACAACTACTACCGTGATAATGTTCACGATAGTAGAATGATCATGTCTTGGTCAATCAGTTAAGTAATTCCACAAAGCGTAGTACCAATGGGTTTCAGATAAATTGAAGGTAGTCTTGAATTATCTTAATTGTCCTCATCGAAATCTCTGCTCGTTGGAAACTTAGAATGATTTCCAAGATCTTCACTGAACGTAAAATACTTACCATCAATGATATTTTCTGGTGGATGATTTTCGTCAAATGATGTAGCAAGGGCAATAGTTGCTCCAGCACTACTTAAAGCCACGTCAAACATGTTTTTAGTGCTATTTTCTGAGAAGGAAAACCCTCTATCTCGCAAGCGAGGGGTTCAAAACAGTTCAAAATCGATAGCCCCGGAGAACACCTGTCGGAGCTCCATGCTGAATATGCGCAGCTTGGTTTCAATTGCTAACAAGCAGCATAATCATGTTCAAGATTGCTGACGTTTTACGCAGAAATTGTTATTGGCATTAATAAGAAATGTTTCCACTAAATACGAAACAATTTTTTCTGCTGCATTCCTGGATGTAAAGCGAAATATTTAAGCATTACGGAATCGCGCCCATTGAAAAGCGTCGCCCGAGAAAAGTGGGGTACCCATGATGCTTTGCGGGCGCAATGACCTAGGAATGAGGTTGCAAACGCTCACCGCCAACTTCGGTCGCTTTAGATCTGAATTGACAAATTCCCAAACGGGAGTTGTAAAATTTCGCTTTGCGTCCGTTTAGAGACAATGGAGATACAATTGGAGCAATTAGCATTGTTTCAAAGTGACGAAATGCTCTTTTCGTCGGTAAAGAGCGAGGGCCGCGTTTGCATATCAAAAGAGCGTGAAGTGTTCATCCGTAAGCTTATGAGCGTGCACCTACGTGGAGCGGGAATCTACAACGTATACTTAAGCTTTTCGAAAAGTAATTAGACTACCGACGTGTTATCTGAAACTGACGGCAATAACGGGCCAAAAAGGAAAGTAAAATTCCGCACAGCCCCACACTACATTATACGTTCAGTTCTTGGATAGAGTGACAAAAACAATACTTTACCATTGGGAAAACAGATTTGTTTTACGATAGTATGGGGCAGTACGGAAATTTTACTAAAAGGAATATTTCTGTGATGTTTTGCTTTCTTGGCGAAGTTGATGGTCGAACCTCGCAAATCTGCCGCATTTGAGTCTTAACACAAATTGAAAACCCGGCATTTGAAAGGTAATTTAATTTTACATCTGACCGATTTTTAAACAATATAACCTAATCAAGATAACGCCACTAATTACGTCTATTCTTCTTCGATGAAAAGCGCTACGTTTCGGTTGTCTGCACAAGAAACAATACTTTCGAACACTGCGTACACGGGGGATTACATGATTGACAGTCGGATTGACAGGCCTGCGTGAAGTTACGCATGCTCTCTTTCTCTTTTCTAGCTTATTTGCATTTTCCCGTGCGACGTTTTTCAATGAGCGCGATTCTGTAATGGGTTATGACGAAGAGGTCAGTTCAGTCGATAGGGATGCAACCACCACTGAGGCCTTTCCATCATAGTTAATCGAGGGGTCCCCTCGATTAACTATGCTTCCATATTCCCTAAATCGGGCCTTCTCCTATTCTCAGAGTCCAGCACAATAACTATTTGGCCTCCGCATCTCTCACAAAAGTTCTGATAAGCTCAATGCCATATTAAATTTTACTTTTTCCCCTTTCTTCAGGTTAGCACTGTTGGTTCTGGGAAACTTCAAGCTTCCAGCAATATTTCTTCTGTTTGTATCGCTCTCAGGACTATCATTTCCTTACTCAGCTATCAGTCAGTGCCCTATAAGGGTTTTCTCGCAGGTACCAAGATATTCATTCAATTATTACTTACACCAACTCTTTTTTTTCTCACAAGTGTCTTTATCCTGCAGGATTGTAATGTTGGTGGCAACAAGACAATGTGAACAATTAATTAGCATACCAGTCTCCAGACTGAGGTGATCAGAATGAGCAGACAAAAGTTGTATCCAGATGAGAGCTTCTCAACAGAAGATGTTTAACCCTTTGCACCAGATCTCTTTGCATTTCCTATTAATAGTACAGACAAGGAGAATTTGTTTGACAATCAAGACCTTGTCCAATTCATGATCATCTCTTTAATTCTCATAACCTAAACTTTTGATTCATGGCTGATACTGTGAGGAGAAATTAGAAACCAGACATTCAGAGGCATTAAGGGTTAATTCCAGTGATTTAATCTTTTTCACTGTTTTTGTTAATTTGCTGCTTATACTGTAAAAATGTAAAATTTCAAACCTTGTTAAAGTTGACCTTGAAAGAACTTCAAACAGGAGGCCTTTTTTTTTTCAAACATGTCTCAACCTCCCTAGCTAGGTTCTGTTAAAAATGCAAGTTGCAAAGCCCTGATACCATGCATGCTTGCATTTTAATTATTCAAGCCTTCAGCATATGTCAGTATTTTTTGGAGGGTTCTAAAATCATACGGGAGTGTACATTTTCACCACCATTTATTAGTAAGAGCATTTATTAGTGGATACATTCATACAATTGATGACACAAACCAAAAGATTTTTCAGTCAAACCTTTCATCAACTTTTTTTCTACATGCAGCACACATCAAGAACATTTTGCAATAATGCTGGTGAAGTGTTTCAACAAGATGCAGGTGCCTGGATCACTCCACTGGACTATTTTGGCATACAGCCATTCAGTGATATACCCATGTTTAAGAAGGCTTTGCCTGCACCTCAGGATGGAGCTTATGGAGGTTTTCCTTATTACTTGCCACAGAGGCATCTTGTGCAGTATGTGGTACTTACTCATTCAGTGTTCATCTATTAGTCTCTGGTTATTCATTGCATGGCCAATTCACTGGAATTTCATCAAAGGAAAGTATTCAAAAGAATGCAAGCTGTCACGCTTTGGTACCTAATATACCAGGCAAGTTGGGCAGAAAATACACAGCCTTGCTTTAAATCTGGAAAGTGAGGGGTCAGTAGAAAATGGCAAAGAAATATTGTGGCAAAAAGTTAGCTCTATGTGCTCAGATTTTCAGAGCTTGTACGTCATCATAATCCGATTTTGCTTAATTAATCAACTGGTTAAAAAATGGGGACCATGTATTATTAACCTAAATCTGAATTTATTTGATTGCTGTTCTGAACATTTAAAACTACTGTTTAGTTCAATTTATAACTCTGTCTAACTGTGAGGTGATGTCTTTGCAATCAGAAAATCTTGGTATCTCCCTGGTCCTCCACCTCAAGTCAAAACATCTCCAACGGAAGTGAAATTGCTACATAGGAAGAAACAGGATCAAGTTTACTCATTTAAATTCTCAATATCAGGTCAGGTTTCTCTCTTTTAACCCTTTGACCCCTTGAAGTGACCAGCATCTAATTTCTCCTTACATTATCATGTCATGTATTCATATCTCACCAGTGTCTGACTTCTAACTGCCTCAGGTCCTGATCACATGGCTGTATACGTATCACCTGCTAGTGACATAGATTTGCTGACCTCTTCCCTCAGTCTCCTTTTACCAATTCAAGATGGTGGAGACAGAGTTGTGTACTTTATTTACTATTCTCACTGTACTGATGTGGGGCCCTGGGAACTATTGCTTGAGCTTCTGGTGAGTTGGACAATTACAGTTTTCATCATACCCGTAATTAACAAAATCAGACTCCCGCTTCACGGTCGTCTTATTCTGTAAGCTTCTGGAATGTTCCAGAACATTTTGTGAATATACAAGTCATATATCTATTAAGACTCGCGTATGTGGTAGTCAGGGTAGTTGTTGTTGTTGGAGCGACAACTGCATAGAAAGCTATACCGAGAGAGAGTGACTGCAGAAGATCGCTTATTCCAAGGAACTGTGGAGATAGCAATGAGATTGTGTCAGTGGTAAGCTAGGATATAGACTGTGGTGGGCTTAATTAAGTTTATTAACGATAAGTATTGTACTGCTTTTAGGACAACTCTCGGCTTATTAGAAGAAAACAAACTCAACGTCCCGTTGTAAGTACGTGGAACAGAGCCATATATGGGACGATAAAACACGTGCTGCATACAGGTTTGCTTAGTCATGTATAAATAAACGAAGTCCCCTATAAATGTCAATCAAATTGAGGATAATTAACGTATCGTACAGTTTCCAACGCTCTCCTCCATATGACTTGGGAACAATGCATATGCAAGTGGAACTGACTCTATAACACAGCATGAAATAAGTATAAAAATGTTTCTTTGGTAACTACTTTCAAGTGTCTTCCTCTACAATGTCCTGTATTTGCTGACGTGCTGCCACATCAGCATCTCGTCGCGACCGGAACTCCACTGCAGTTCGGTTCAAAGGTGTGTCATTACAAGGCGTAGGGTTTCTGTCGCACGACAACTCCAATGGGTAGAGATGTTGGATTGGGCGTTCCATGAATCCTCTGCCTGCTCTTAATTTCGCTGCCCAAACAACACTATCTCGTCCAGTAAATAAGTCTTCTACTACCCCCATGGGCCACTGATTTCGGTTTCGGTCATCAGACTTAATGATAACAACATCTCCTACGGACAAGCTGTTTGGTTTGGTGTTATGTTTAAGTTGATGCCCCTCTCTCAAAAGCTCTAAGGTATTCCGTGGTCCAACGACGCCACATTGTACCTTTGGTAGCTTTCAAGAATTTCGCACGTTTCCTCAAGTCGCGGTCTTAGAGAAGATGTGGCTCAAGCTCAGGTAAAATGTTAGCATTCAGAAACAGTAAGGAGTTAGGTGTTAGTGTAGGGAATTTCGGGTCATCCTCCACGTAACTAAGAGGTCGATGGTTAAGCTACACTTCGATGTCAAGGACTACCTCGCAGAGCTCGTGCCAGCTTAGTAGACCCTGACCTACAGACCTTAGAATGAAGACTTGAATAAGCCAACGAGTCTTTCGAAGTGTCCTCCCCATCATGGCGCTCTACTCGCATCAAAGCGCCAAGTGATGGATTGATCACTCAAGAATGAGTGGAACTTCTCATCCTCCTTCACTTTCGTCAGCCACTTTGCCGCAGCTGTGAACGTAGAACCTTTGTCTGAGTAGACAAGGGATGATCGACCCCTCCTCGCGATCAGACGTTTAAAGCTCTTTATAAATTCGCCCGTTTCTTAGCTGGGTAGCACTTTCAGGAAGATTCCGCGGGTAAGACAACAGGAGTATAGTACGACGTAGACTTTCTCCTCTGTCTTGCACTTACCACCATACTTGATTGGTCCTGCTAAGTCCACACCAATGACATCAAAAGGTGTACTCCCTCCTGTACGTGACTTTGGCACATCACCTGGTGGTGGGTCATGCAGCCAAAGCAGTGTCTCACTACTTTCTTAGCAAGCCGTCGAAGCCTTGGCACCCAGAATCTTTCTCGTACTTTAGCCAAAGTCATGCTGACTCCGCCATGGAGAGTTGTCTCGTGCGCTTGCTTCACTATTTCCGTTGTGAAAGAATTCGAATCTGGTAAGTAAATCGGATGCTCACCCTGACTGCGTCCTCAATACACCATCGGTGTTGCAGATTCAATTGTTCCTGGTCACGGGCAAACTTGACCGTCTTTGCCCCTTGGCTCTGCGCTCGCTTGATCCAGGACCTTTCTTGTTGCTGAATTTCTTCGGTCGTGAGAGATCCTATGATCTTCTCGGAAGGGTGACAAGAATTGTGATTGAACCGCGAGATCCATGCACAAATTCTCATGGCTTTACGCAAGCCGAACTTCTCGAGAACAGTGTCAAAGTCATTGTTTGCTTCGACACCGAGCGCGAAAAGTTCTCGTTGAACCTTCTTCTCTGCATTGCTGTCATCTGTCGCCTTTGTCACAATATCAGCAGATTACTGAGATGGGTCAGACAACCTCAGCGGACCGTTCCACCATAGCTCCGCTTCATTCACACTGCCGCCTCGGCTCCCCAAGTCAGCTGGGTTTTCGGATGTCGGTACATGTCTCCACTGCGTGTTCGGGTGGCTCTGGATCTTTTTAACCCGATTAGCTACAAATTGGCGGTACTCCCCGTAATCGTTCAGCCAGTGTAGGGCTACGGTGCTGTCGAGCCAGCACTGTATATCCTTCGTCATACTGAAGCCTTCTAGAGCAACTCGCATATTTGTTGACAAGTTGACTGTTATGTAGCCTGACACGAGCTCCAAACGAGGAATCGTCAGACTTTTCTTGGCGAGGCAGGATTTGGCGGCAATCAGACCCTGTGTCACGCCTGACGCTTGTGTAACCACAGCATACACAGCAGCAAACATACCATGAATACTTGCATCACCAAATGCAAGAAATTTAATGTTGTCGATCGGTTCCTGGTACTGAACAAGAATGTGAGGAAAGTACACATCATCCGATGCATTCCTCTCCCCCTCGGGAAGTGGGGTATCCCGGCTCAACTTTATCTCACTGGCCTCTCGATAGATTTGTTTCCCCTCCAAAATTGCTGGCGACACAAATCCTAACGGGTCATAAATCTTCGCTAAGTTGGCGAGGATGCCCCGTTTGGTCAATGTAGCAGGCTAAGATGGGAATGAATCATATAAAGTGTCATCCTCTTTGTCCCATTTAAGTCCCAGTAGTTTGCGCTCTCCACGAGCTGATGATGCACCAAGCTGCTGTTTAGTAAACGAAGGCTCGTCATCGGTGTAGTCGCCTTTTAGTTCTGGCACGTTTGAGTGCCATTTGTGCAAGGTGAACTTTGCACGATTAAAGATCTCTACCGCATTATGTTTGAGCTGTTGTGCACCTTCCACAGTAGTATCTCCGGTAATCAAATCATTTACATACAGACTGTTCTTGATTTCTTGAACAGTCCCGGGGTACTCAGATTGCACACTTTCCAGGTGTTGTTGTATCACGGCATCGAGTAGGAAACGAGAAGGAGCAAGACCAAACACCACTCTCGTAAACCTTAACACTTCCAGCTCTTCAGTCGATTTGTCTTTCATCCAGTGAAATCTCAGTGCGTCACTTTCGGCTTCCTTGACACGTATCTGTAGGAAGGTCTTGCGCATATCCTCAGCTACTGCAATAGGATGGAATCTGTTGTGGACAATAACATTCCAAAGTTCATTCTGTAATGGGGGACCAGTGTGTAAACACTCATTCAGGAATGGCACACCGTCATACGCATGGGCCGAGGCGTCATATACCACTTGTAACTTGATTGATTCTGCATTCTCGCGTATTGCCGCTCGTTGGGGCATGTAGAATTCTAATAATAATAATAATAATAATAATATTGAACGAGGGAGCCCAACTCGCTACAGCGGTTTTCAGGGGGGCCCTCATTAACTAATTAATTTAATTAATACAATTAATTACCTTAATTGATAAAATAATAATAATAATGATAATAATAATAAAATGAATAAATAAAATGAAATAAAATATGTTTATAAATAAATTGAAAAAGAGTCAAAATCTTAGAATCGATAACTGATCGAAATATCAAAGTTTAAAATCAATCAAAATCTTTTTAAAAAGTTTTCAGCTCGGATTTAAAAATAGATAAGAGATGTGTTTCTTTCAGATCAGTTGGAAGACTGTTCCAGTCTTTCGGAGCTCGATAGATAAATTTTTGTTTACCTCAGTTAGTTCGAGGAAGGGGTAAACGAAGATCATTGGAACGTCTTGTGTTATATGAATGGACGGTTTGGTTTTTGATAAAATTAAAGTTAAAATCAGTTTCCCCAATCAGACACTTGTGGATTGCAATGCAGCGATGAAAAAACCTTCTTGCGGAGAGTGACTTGAGATCTAAACTTGTCAGTGCTTCGGTTGACGAGCTTCAGGGTGGGTGCCCCAGCAGAACTTTAGCAGCTTTATTCTGTAGGATCTATAATTCTGACATTATGGTGTCATTGTGCTTGTCCCCCCATATAACGTCCCCATAATAAAAAAGAGGGAGGATTAGGGTATTGTAAAAGGTAACTGTACAAGGCTTCACGATGGTAATGATCTCGTTTGTGCATAGCTTCAGTTAGTCTTACATTCATCAAGGAGAACGGACCTCTTTAATTCTTGATTTTCTTATCGGAGCATGACTATCGGCAACGTGAGTGAAAAGTTTGTTCCAATCATCGACTGCGAAGTCAATGTCATTCTTGTTTAGTGCTCGGTCCCAGTCAATATCTCTCAAGTCATTCAGAAATTCCTGCTTTGAATAATGCTTGTATGACCGATATTCAATTGTTCTCCCTGAAGCCTTGGGAACACCTGATTTGATAACACAGAAGATCAAACAATGGTCGCTTAGAGATGATGGAATAACGCCTCGGTCAATAACATGATGAGACTTATTGGTAAACAATAAGTCAATCAATGTTGATGATCTTTCCGTTATTCTTGTTCGTGTACTAATTAGTTGGTCTAGGTGATAAATATTTGTCACCTGGAGAAGTTTGCGCTTCTTGGCTTTATCATTATTCATCTCAGAGCATAAAAAAATGTTGAAATCCCCGAGCAGAACAAGTTCGGTCTTCTCAGGCACAGAAGACGTAAATGTTTTTAAATCTTGAAAAAAAGTTCCCAGATTCAAATAAGGTGCTCTGTAGATTGTTCAGATAATCAGTTTCTTGCATTTCGTTCGAGAGACTTCGATGGCACAAGATTCAGGTAAAGAGGCGCCAAGAGCGGGTCTAATTCGATAAGGAACATAGGCCATAGTACCACCGCCTGTTTTGTGAAGTCGGTCAGATCTCACGCAAGAATAACCATGAATCTGAATTTCGTTATCTGTAATCGATGGTTTGAGCCATGTCTCCGACACTGTAAAAAACATCTAAGGACTGATTGAGTAACCAAAGTTTCAACGAGTCCAGTTTAGGATAAACACTTCTTATATTCAGATGGGAGACCTTGAGTCCTCTGAACCGCGTAAAATCTCTCACAGACAGACTTGGCGGTGCAACGGGACCAGGATTTATTGAGACGTCACCAGCAAGAGAGATAAGTAATAGTGCCTAGGAAGCTTGACGCGCGAAGTGACAATTAGTGAGGGCGAGTTCTCTGTCGGCGATGGTTTCGATGTCTTGCAGTAGCTCGACCTCTTTGAAAACTGCAAATTACTTATTTTAGGCTGGCTTAGATCTCTAGCCACATAAAGAACCCTGCTATCCATGTGTCGAGTTGGAAGTGGGCGCTTTTGAGGCGAATATTCGTCGAGAAAAACGTATAGAAGAAGTAAAAAACAAACCTAGCGGGAGCGCGGTAAACTCGTGGCACTCGCCGCCATGGTACTCGAAGAGTCCACAATCATGTGATCACTTCTTTGCCTGTTACCTTCGCTGGTACCTTCTCAATCACACCTTCCTCTAACTGTTCCCGAATAATGTCGTCTAGGGCGCAGAGTCGGTTATGATCAACCGTCGAATTCACGACGAGATAAGCGTTACCTAGATCTGTTCCGGGGGACATTATAGTCCACCCAAAACGTGTACGCTCTGCTACTGGATCTCCTCTCCGTTCGACCCGTAAACGATCACTTGTCCGTATCTTGGCTAAGTCATTAGCGCCGATAATCACGTGCACAGGTAAATGAGCCTTTGTATCACTATCCTCCATTTCAACACCTCTCAGGTGAGGGTGACTTTTTACGAGATCGGAATACCTTGGGTTGTCGAAGGTCAACATTTTCCTTTTTTCGATTTTCGTGACATTTACGTTTAGTGAGAAATCTCCAGTCACAGAACGCATGACAACCTTGTAGACTTGCATAGTTCTGGTTTCAACGCCTGTAAGCATGGCGATTTGGCGCAAACTCATACTCTTCACTTTAGCTTTAATTAACTCAATCGCAGTTGACGAAACATATGAATGGCTGGCATCACTGTCCAACAGAGCCCTGAATTTATATCCGCCCATGGTTATGACTATTACGGGATGAATAACACTGGAGTCGCCAGTTAAATTTGCAGTCATACCCGGTTCTCGACTTTCCTTCTTGTCACATATCGAAGTGTGGTGCTTTCCATCGCAAATTCTGCGAGTATTTCTGCTCTTGCAATCGCTGGCTCGGTGTTTGGCACCTGTGGAATTGAAGCACAAGCGCTTATTGGCAAGTATTTTCTTCCTTTCTTCAATGCTTTGGACATTATCACAGTTAATTGCCTTATGTTGTTCGCTACAACAATAAAGACACGCCCCTGGGCTCGCCCTCGACTGGTTTCCGGTTTCTTTCTTTTGGCAAGAAATGCTCTGGACTGATCTCGACGGAAATTTGAGCTCTTTGATTTCGTTTCATTTGAAAGGGATTATTAATTGCTCATTTCTCCAGCGTCTCTAAGAATTCCACAAAAGTCCATTCGCACCAATTTTCATCTATCATAGCAAGTTCGTTCTTTATCGCGTCAAGCCTGTCGAAGGTAAATCGAACCGCGCCGTCCAATTTGGGTAAACTTTTCAATGTTCGCAATGACTCCACATTGAACAGCAGTGTTTCGTAAAATTCATGTATCTTCTTTACGTTTCTCTCGCGCACGGTGGACAGCTCCAAAATATTCCTAACGTAAGTTCCCACAACTTCACTCGCTTTCCCATATCTTCTTGTAAGTAGATCTTTAGCCTTTTGGTAACGGAAGACCGTCGATGAGATTTCTCACCTTCAAATTTACTAATTCTTTCAAATAGGAGAACTTTGTGACTTCAGGGGCACTGGATTCATCAATTTCACTTTTGAACTGTCCCCAAAAACGAAGCCAATCTTGCGGTGTTCCGTCAAATTTTGCGATCACGAGCTTGGGCATTCTCACCACGTTGCTAGCCATTTGCACGTGCACATTTTCCGGCGGTTCCGTTTGCGCTTGTTTTAGCTCCAACTTCTTCCTCTCAAATTCCAATTCCTTCTTCTTGTTGCACCATTTTCTCTTTCTCTAGTTCGACTTCTCTTTTGTGCTCGTAGAGCACCGTTGCGTGTTTTAGATTACGGTCGATTTCTTCAATTCGTTCTGCCAATTCGCCTATACAGGCATCTCCTTCGTTAACAACTCGGTCGATCTCGTCGGCCCATTCTTGTACTGCCTCATCGTCCTCGCCGTTCGTGAACTTCTGTTCCTCAAGGCATGCCTTTAACTTGACTACTGTAGTCACTGGGGCCTCAACGGAAACCTTGTGTCTCTTAAAAGCCGTTTGATCATCTTTCTTTAAGACATCTCCTGTCTACTTCTAACGAAAATTCAACGTCTTCAATTTACTCTCAAGTTCGGCAATTTGTTTGTCGATGATTTCCAACGCTGTCCTGGCAGGGTCGCCACTGTGTCGAAAAGGTGAAAAAGCTGTACCACGCTTCCCTATAAACTCACGATTTATTCGCTTGATTCAACAATTTTGCCACTACGCTTCAGTTGACTCCCACTCACAACTCTCGGCTTATTAGAAGAAAACACACTCAACGTCCCGTTGTAAGTACGTGGAACAGAGCCATGTATGGGACGATAAAACACGTGCTGCATACAGGTTTGCTTAGTCATGTATAAATAAATGAAAACCCCTATAAATGTCAATCAAATTGAGAATAATTAACGTATTGTACAGTTTCCAACAGAAGTCAGGCTGGTTATACATGGATCCAAAAAAATTTAAAATCACCTTAATTAATTTGTAATAATTTTATCTGGAAATGAAATTCAAAGTAAAAGTAAGGAATCAAGAAACATAAAGCAAAGGATTGTTTGCTAGCCTGTAGTCTTTCAGCAGACCCTCAGTATAATGATCCCTTTAATGCCAAAGAGTGCCATATGGCACAAGATGCATATTGAGGGCATAAAAGCATAGCCCCCTCCAATATAAGACTCGATATCTCACAACAATCAATTATCATGAAGATTTTTACATATTAGGGTGCATTGGATGACCACAATATTATTTATTAGGATTATAAGAAAATATGACGGGAAAAAATGTGAAATGGCACATCATCAGAAGAAGTCAGGCTGGTCATACATGGATCCAAAAAATTTTTAAAATCACCTTAATTAATTTATAGTGATTTTATCTGGAAATGAAATCCAAATAAAACTAAGGAATCAAGAAACATAAAGTAAAGGATTGTTTGCTAGCCTGTAGTCTGTCAGCAGACCCTCAGTGTAATGATTCCTTTTAATGCCCAAGAGTGCCATATGGCACAAGATGCATATTGAGGATATAAAAGCATAGCCCTTTCCAATGTAGGACTTGATATACCACCCTTCAACTTTTGGAACTTTTTGTCTTTTTACTGTGTCATAAACTTAGAAACTTGTATTGATTTGTCAATTTATTCGTTTAATTAATTCTTCCTGCTATAACAAAATTGACCTTGTATCGTAAAACCTACTAATACAACCTAGTCTTCGCTTCGAGAAAAGGACTGATCAAAGTCTAATGTACATGCGATTATTGTAGTTAAATTTCACGTGTCCATCAATCAACAAATTACTGTACAAACAAAACAAGTATCTGGTTTCGAAGGGTAACGAAATTGTTCTCGCGTGGGGGTGTCTCCATGTTTCCGACATACTGTATTGGTTAAGGTGATATCTCACAACAAACAATGCTCTAGGAACTACAATTTAAGCTGTAGCTTAGTGGTAGATACCTCATATATACGAGGCAAACGTAAACTTTTTCGACCTTTTTATTTTTCACTTTGAACACTTCTCAGTATTTTTAGTGGCATCCTCCTCGCCTGTTTGTGTCGTTATAGCATACCCCTGAAAACACCTTTGAAATGATATATTATACGTGGTCTAAAGGTTCATCGTTCTCATTTTAGAAAAATTTGGCATTTCCCCTAGGCAGTAAAGGGATAAGCGTTTCCGCACGAGCGATCCTTTGCTTGCGGGAGAATATGAGGCCTCGTGCGACGCAATCCAGTCAGCAAGGGGTCTAGTACTTATTATTAATGCCAAACCCCCGTCAAACTTCTCCCTGACTTTTTTTAAACCTTCCTGTGGAAAGAGAAACGCATGTCCTATACTCTGTTCAAGCCGTTTGTTTAGGAAAATAATGCATGATGGTAAACTGAGTGACAGTAGCGGCAGAGCGAAAAGAGGAGGGAGGTTTTGGGTTGAGTTGGATAAAAGTGGAAACCTTGATTCTATTTTTTTCTGCTGCTACTTTGTGCTGTTCACTAATGTGCTCTGTTTTACTGACTGAACACTTGGAACAGGCGGATTGTTTGCAAATTTTAAGTTCTGAACCCATTTAAAAGGGATATAGCTATCATCCCTGGCTTTTAAAAGCCTTTAGAGAAAAAAAGCTGAAACAAAGTAGAACTTCTCCTATTGCCAGCGTAGCTGTCATTTTACGCTTTGATGTGTCGAGCTAGGAAGAGCCTTGAAAACCAGTGAACAGAAAAAGTGGTTTCTCTGACCAAACCTCCACTTCTTATGGGGAGCCATTTGTGCCAATATCATCAATCGCTAGTGATAAAACTCAATTGTTAGTGCTAAAATATCAATCGCTGATGATTAAACTCATGGTTAGCGCTAGCAACAACTCCACGAACTCCTCTTGGCAGAAGAGACCTTAGGTAGACCATGCTGTCAACCTACCTCCCGCCCTGACTTGAAATCGACTCACAGCCACTGAGTCTCTGAGGATGACGCAACATGCGCCTAGCGCAAAAGAACATTGAGACTGCTCGACGCCTGATGGACCGCAGAAAACCCGTTTTCTTTAACCTGTCAATCCAAAACATTAATTAATTGCAAGAAAGCCTCATTTTTTCGGGTTAGAGCATTTATTGTAAGATCAGAGATGTTTATCAGCACGACTCAGGACTGATCCTGAGAAAAAAACCTTGTTTATCTCTCTTTTATGTTACATACGCCGCCGTTTGTAATTTGTACACAACATATTGTTGACAGGCTGTTCAAGAGAGCTTTTAAGCTTGGCTACTGTAAAGAGCTTTTTTCGATTGAAAATATTATTATTCTAAAAGATAAGAAGTTGTGGGCCAAGATCACCGACAGCGATTTTCCAACAGCTTTAGATGACCTTTTGCCACCAGAGCGAACAATGGATACGCTACGTAAGAGGCGCCATAATTATATTCTCCCGCTTGTCAGAACTGAACGTTTCAAAAGGACCTTTATTAATAGATGTTTGTTCTCTTATTAGTTATTCAGTTAGTAATTTAGTTAGTTTATTAGTTTTATACTTGCTGATTTCATATCATTGTAACTAAACACGTTTGTTGTTTAGAGTGCTTAATAAAGACTTATTATTATTATTATTTTATCATATGAAAATCCGACAGTTTTTTTCCTGCACAGTAAGCCATCAAGGCTTGATATTTTGAGAAAGTTCCATTTTTCAAGAGAAGATCGAACAACGAGATAAACCCTGAAATGATTGTTTTTTAAGCGGGTGAGTAGAGAGATATTTGGGTCAATGTTTGCACATTATTTGAATGACTTCAAATTTGATTCCACCAGTAGTACGGTTATTTAAAAACCAAATTTTCTCGGCTTTATGAGTTACTAGCAAATTTTATAGGTATGGTTGGCTCTGTGAGCTCTACTTTAATAAGATGGAATAGATATATGGGATCGGACGAGGTAAAAGCGATTGATGATAAATGGACTCTTCCCCGGGATAAAGTTACTTCTGTTCTCATATGGTTTCAGCCGGTTTGTGCTAATTTCAGTTAAAAGTGAAACTTGTCATGAATAATTGATTAAAAGAGAACAATTTGTTAATAAGCCTTCGCTCTTTTGTTTCAATAACCTTGATATTTGGTCATCAAACGCTTAAGTGAATACGTATTTGTTTTGATAGTATACCAAGACAGTACTAGCACTTTGCACCTTCTGTGCGCTTCTCAAGCTTTAAGTTCGCTTGAATATTATTCCATCGTCGAAGAAATTCAACTTTGAAAGGTAAATGGACACTTTCGTATTTTATTTTTTTTATCATGAATGTATGGTGCGAGTATTGACGCGGTCTAGTTTTGCTGGTAGTTTTTCTTTAATTTTTCATCTTTTAAATGCGAAAAAAAAACTTCAAGGAAGTTTTCCCTTTCACAGTGATGATGTTTTAGACAGGCTAAGTCTTGTAAGTTTACAATTGTGGTAAATGAAAATTGATGAGTGCAGACCTGAGAGTTTTAAAAGCGTGGTTTATACCACTCAGTTTAAGATACGGTTGACTAAGGCAGCCGTAATCTTCACAGGAACGTGACCAAGAAGTAGACTGAACTTTCTTTCTATGTACCGTTGTTATGGACGTAAAATGATCTGTTTTAGAGAAAGAAGTGGTCGTAAAATATTCTTTGAATTTCCATTTTTGGAAGAAAGACATTAGCTTCAAGGACGTCTTTCCCAAATCAGTAATGATGTTTTAAAGATGGTTGTTCTTCATACTTCACTTTTATAATTTTGGAAAATTAGAAACGATAAGTTCTGGGCAAAGATTTCAAAAGCGTGATGTATTTTCTTCGGTTTGAGACAGTTGTTTACGTCGGAATCTCCACAGGAAACCTGATTCAGAATTAATTCATTCTTTGTGAACAGCTGGAGTTGAGAAAACATGTTCAGGTCTTTTGCTTCAAATCGACCGAGCCTCCCTTTATGTACCACTTTTCATAAACACAAGATGACCTATACTAGAAAAAGAGGCCGGCACTTGATAGGGAGCATTTTATGCCCATTTGAGATTTTATGGATTTCAAAAGAGGTGTGAGGTCTTCCACCCGGTTTTTTTAATTAAAACACATGGTGCTATGAACTTTGCAAATTTCAATCACTTTAATAGAGGATGTCAGCATCCATCGCACAAATTTGAAATATTGTGGCAAACCGCCCGAGATTTGATTTCACTCCTGCTTTCACATTTTGGAGCCCAGTATGTCCTAATAATTTTGGTGTAGTTTTTTTGTGAAAATATATTTTGGTTTTCGAGAAATGATTTTTCGTACTACCGCTCAAATATGCAAATTTTCACCGTGACTATTACCCGAGTTGCGTGACCTCATGTAACGAATAAACTTGACCTCCGTTATTTCTGTCAACATAATCCTTTGTTTTATCACCTAAACTTAATCCCCTGTCACGCTGGCAAAGAAAGATTTATTTTTTGGTAAATATTTTTGTCCGACTTTTCCCATGTCGAAAAGTAACATCAAAACAAAGACAGATTTAATAATGATCGATATGACGGAATCTACTGAGCTTCGAGCTTTTAAAAGACAAAAGGATGGTTAAATGGTTACTGTAAAAATTTCCTTGTGTATTGGTGTTGTTCTATGTTGAGACGAACTCAAAGTCCGGCAAAATTTACTTGCTTGCGACTATGAAATATGCATGGTGTGTCTACTTATCGCCACCGTTTACTGGTATAAATCACTACAATTTGTGGGGAAGAAGGAGATTAGAAATGGATAAGGATGCTTCTCGTACCTTTAAGGGTAAAAAAAACCAGAGACCTAAGTGGTACGTTTTAAGGTGTTTTTCGCTCAATATAAGGGACTTGTCAGAAATTAGCAGGGGGGAGGAGGGGGTGGAAACAGAGGGGGGGTCACAACTTTTTGAGCCTCAGAAAAGGGAGGGGTCATGAAAAATGGGCAGTTAAAAGGGGGAGGGTCATGCAAATATATGCCCGTGATCATGTAGAGGTTCACCCACAGAAGAAAAAGGAAGTTCTTTATTTGGCAAAAAAGAGAAAAATACAACGGTTTACGGAATGTTATGGATATAAACTGTGAAGTACTATAGCAAGAATTTAACAAACATGTACTTTTCATTAATTAATTAATTAATTAATGCTGTCATCGAAAATGTATGTATGTAGCATGACAAAGAACAGATTAGAAATATATTTTGAGTTTTCATAATACTGACGCACCCTAGTGTATTGCAAGAACTAGATTTTATCATTTATACAAGAGGGGGAGGGTCATGATATTTTAGGCCAAGCTCAAGGGGAGGGTTAGCAAATTTCACTCCCATTGCAGGGATGGGTCACCTAATTTCCGAACCCAAATTTAAAATTCCCACCCCCCCCTCCCCCCTGGTAATTTCTGACAAGTCCCTAATACCTGAAATAAGCATTACTAGGACGATTTTAATGATCTGACTTGAGCCTCTAGAGCACATCGATCAAGGAATTTTTATTTTTGGGATTTTTCAATTGTTTGCTTTTGAATTGTTACTTTTTATGGATAGACATCAATTGTTGCCACTCCCACACAGATAAGACTCAAGTACCTAAATAACTTTATAGAGAATTTGCTCATGTTTTAGCTGTGCATATATCGAGTTATGGAGAACGTTCAAAAAGCTAGAGTTGCTCTCGGCTACGCCTCGAGCTACTCTTACGCATTTTTCGTGCTCTTCAAACTTCCCGCGTGCATCCATAACTCGATAAGCATGAACAAATTCTTAAGTTATATGTGTCACGCTTGTCATGTATGTATGTATCATGTAAGTACGTCAGAAAAAAATATTTACCAAAAAATAAATATTATATTAGTCGTGGTTACACTAGCTCTTTTACCCATGGGTAAATAGCGTTTGCCTGGGCAAGGACGTTTTTGTGTAACCGCTTTCCTCAGACTGAAACTGTCCTAAGGTTATTTCCATGGATACATCAAAAAGAACAAAAGAACTTCCTATGACAGTTCCTGAAATGAAAAGTTCGGTTTATCTGCTCCCTGAGGTGGCATGACCAATCATAAGGCAGAATGTAGCTAATACAGGAAACCGCCTGCAGTGTTTGAGGTGACCTCCGATGCGCTAATGCTAATTTCGCGCCTTCTTCGGTGTCTTCACGCAAAAAACTGCTGGACTGTTATATTTATAGAGGACTGTCGTATAATAGGCAAGAGAATCACTGAAATTTAGCTTAGTAGATCTCAATTCGTAACATCCATGTTGCTCCGTACTTTTCCTGCCAATTTGTCAGGTCAATGAACTCATATGTAATTATATTTGACCCTGAGGGGAGTCTTTTATTGTATAACCGCATCCCCAAGGGTAACACGAAACCTGAGCTTAACCAAACCCAAGCCATTTACCCTCCGTAAGGCCCCAAACCCAAGGTGTGTGTAACCACGGCCATTGCCAGCTTCAGTAATGACAGGGGATTAAGTTAAGATGATAAAACAAAGGATTATGTTGAGAGAAATACCGGAGGTCAAGTATATTCGTTACATCAGGTCACACAACTCGGTAATATTCACGGTGAAAATTTGCATATTTGAGCGTTAGAAGGAAAAAAATAATTCATGGGGGGACGCAAGTGGCCTCAACTGTAAGTACTTTTCAGAAATTTTAGGATATTATCCTAGCATTCCTAACATTCCGAGCTGCGCGAGAGTGTCAAAATCCGTGCGTATGTCAGAAATGTCACTAGACCTAAAGTACGCCAGACGAGGGCGAATAAATATGAGAAGATAAATGAATAAATGCCTGATATCAAAATGTCATCAGCTAATGTTTTTGTTTCACACGCAATCAATAGTGCCTATATTCCTCGGCCGGTTCCTTTGCTTTACATTGTAGATTATAAAGAGAAATATATCCACACGATTTATTTGCACTTATCTGGCGTATTTAAGGTCTAGTGACATTTCTGTGACATACGCACGGATTTTGACACTCTCGCGCAGCTCGGAATTTTAGGAATGCTAGGATAATATCCTTACATTTCTAGAAAGTACTTACAGTTGAGGCCACTTGCGTCCACTCATGCTAGAAAACAAAAATATATTTTTACAAAAAAACCAAACCACAATTATTAGGACATATTGGGCTACAAAATATGAATGTCGGAGTGAAAGTAGATTTTGGGTGACTTGCCGCTGTTTGTCTGATGGATGCTGACATGAGTTCTTAAAGCATTCCCAATGTAGATCGCTGGCGTGCATCTGAAATAAGGTATCCTCTTTTTTTTACATTACCAGGGTGATCGATACCTGATATTCGACTGCTTGCTGCTCCAGAGTAAACTGACATGAAGGTAATAAAACGTAAAGCTGTTTTGCATATGTGATCTGAATTTAGAGTGATGCTCCTTTGCTCCAAACACGCCTTCATGAATACGTCACCTAAATGAAGAGTTAAAAACAGCAGAACAAGACAAAACACATCAAAACAAACCAAAGGCGGAAAACAAACTTTGCACAATATTACGGGAGGTATTTTACCGTTGGCCTCACATTTTTCTTTAGAAAAAGCAATACACTGAGACAAGAGTGAGACATTTGGCGACAAAATGGCTGGCAATGGTTCTGGTGATATCTAAAAAGCTCAATACACGGACATCCGATGAAAAAAAAAAAGGAATTCGAGAGAGTGAATATTACTGTGCTCAAGAGCTGTTCTCCCGTTAACCTCAAATTAGTGAAGACTTGGCTTTAATGATCAAGCCACAGGAATATATACATCGAATAGTGATAGGAGTGGCCCACACTGTACTCAGTTTATGCCTGAAACTTTAACCGGCTAAGCTTTGGGATTTTCTGTATAAGTCTAAAAAAATTGAGAGCAAACGGATCGAAAAGGCCATTTGTTAATGTTTTATACAATCAAACGTAAGTTTGTGATAAGGTGTATATGAGTCCCATGTGCTTTTATGACGTATTTTGATGTGATAACCACTTTGCAGTAAAATTAGAGGAGCCAACAAGCGTGGTTTGAAATTGTCATCACTTAACCGGAAATTGACAAATTCAGTTGATGCCTCCATCTTTCAGTAAGTGTCCAATAATAATGTATTCATTTTAGTTATTTTTGATTACCAACTAAAAACTACCAAGATTACACAAATGAAATGGACGTGTGTATGAGAGTTTATTATATCGCTGGCAGAGCCCCTAAGCAATATGAGGCGAATATTGTGTTCTAATTGCCCACCTGATCGGACCCATCTTGCCCGCAGGGAATTTCCCATTTTGATTCAGCGCACGAAAAAAATTACTCAGACGACCAAGTTTCTTTATGTTTGGACAGTACCGGCGATAAGGTCGCAAAAAGCGGCAAAAGACAGTAGAAAAACAAGATAACATAAATGATAAACTTAAACGATTCGTACGTTTATTTGGTACAAACATAGGGGGCTTCCTTTCCAGTCTTCCGAAATGAATGAGTGTTGATTCTTTATAAAGCGATGATCTTTTTCTTGTCTCATAAATGCGTTATTGACTATGCTTGTTTGGTCTAGATGGCTGGATATTAGCCTCATTCTTTTTTCCGTGTTATTGACCTCGACTTAGTCTCGTCCATGAAAACGCAAGAAAGGAACCCGGCCAATATCTAGCCCTCGTGACCTCACGCCTTTTAGGATAAACTAATAAGATTACCGTTTTTCATTGATACTAATTTTAAAAATAATTTTATTTTCCCGAAGGGATGCCTCAGCCACAAATTGTTTTCCTATTAGTGATGTTATTTAGGGTACAATGCTTAGGTATGTTGACACTTTATTCTTCTCGCCTACACATAATGTGTTACAAGTCTTATCAGATGCCTAAGCTGAGAAAACTCTTTAAGATGGCCAATTTACGTTATAAACTAATTTTATATGAAAAATTGCGAGTTGTGTTTGAGTTTATATGCAGAAAATGGAACTAAGCTAAAGGTGGGAACATGGTGACAAGAAAAACAAGAATAAATTAGGTCAATGAAAAGCGTTCGCTGATACCGTGGTAATTAGGAGTGAACACATGGCAGTCTGCGACCTTCCTTACAACTAAGCAGTTTCGAAAGCCGCAAAACTCTTAAACAATTTTTTATCTTTCAAATCGAAACTCTTAATACCCACGGTATCAGCGAATGCTCTTCATTCAACTAATGTATTCTTGTTTATCCATTTTCTGCATTTAAACACAGACACAGCCCACAATTCCTCCATTCGCTGTGAAGAAGGGCTAGCGCTCGAAAGTCAGCTTTGAAAGTCTTTGCGGTGGCCAATTTACTTTGTCAACTCACTTGATAAAGCTAAAATTATCATTTTATACTCCCTCACCGACACGGCAACACAGTTTCTTTGGAAACTGAACCCCTTTATCAAATGATAAATAGCATGGTTTCTACAGGGCATTTGGGAAAACTTCCAACTAAATATCACTCACAGCTTCGCCGTTGGTGATATGAGTGTTGAACGCCCCTGATTATCAATTTTCACTAAAAAGTAACGTAACGTCAGTCACAGTCCACAGCAAGTTATCAATATCGGTCCAATTAGAAAGAAATTCAATACCAGCAAGATTTCCCCTAGTAACACCCTAGAAATATAGTGCTCAGGAACCTTAACTGTTGCACTCTGCAAATACAATTATAATTTATTTATCGCTGACAAGAATTCTCTGCCCTTATTTCAAATAAATGACTACTGCAATAACTGAAATTCCTGATAATGAACGTCTCTGAACGAATCAAGTGGAAATAATTTATTCAAAAATGTAAAAAGATTAGATTAGAGTGAGGTAAGTTCAACTTTGAAAATTATTGTTTTTACTAATAATTATCTCATTTTCTTCCTCTTCCTGTGGAAATCTATAAACAAATCAGGATGTAAGTGTCCTAATTATTTTATTCACTGTTAGTTAGGAATGCATGCGCGTGGCTTTTTCCTTTCAGTGGATGGTAGTTCTGACGTTAATTACTGACGAAGTTGATTAAAAATTCAAATGATGTATATAATTCATGCGGATTAATGCTCTTATAAAAATCAGGGACAGTCCTTCATCAAGGAATCTGCTCTATGAACAAACAGATTGAAACAACTTCCAAGATTATTCTTTTCTTCATTAAAAAGTTTCATATTTTTTCCTTTTTACGTGTCTACCTGCTGTTATCCCATGTTTGATAGGAATGATCTTATTATCTTCATATGAATGTTTTTATCAAACTCACTGAGACAGTACTTTTATTAGTAAATCTAAGCTTTGACCGAATCATAACTTTTAAGATGACTCTTTTCCTATATTGATAACTTGAATCTTCTTACTTTTATCAAGAATATTATCATAGATTCTCCTAACTCTTCAAAAAAAAAATTAACTTTTCAGATGATAACTTTCTTTTAATAATTAATAATATCCTTTTACTTTTCATGTGGATTTTGTGGAACGAATCAGTTAGTAAGTGTCTTCATACTTTACATAATGATTAATAAGAAATTGCCTTCTTCCTTTTCATGAGGACATGGTGCAATAACTACCGCATATGCAATATCGATCAAGTCTAAAGACGTCCTCATAATTGATCAATCCTATAAACTTATCACGCCCATGAGAGCCCACCAAAAAGGACAGATTTTCAGTGATTTTAAAATAATACCATTACTAATATAAAAAATGACTTTTCTTCACATTATATTTATTATTATCATTTAAGTTCTGTATCAAGGATTCTGCTAACTCTTGAATATCAGAATGAATAAAATTAACTGTTCAGATGAATACTTTCTTTTAACAAATAATACTATCTCTTTACTTTTCATGTGGATGTTGTGGAACCAATCAGTTTGTAAGTATCTTCATACTTCATGGTTAATGAGTATGTGACTTGCTCCTTTTCATGAGGATATGGTGCAGTAACTACCGTAATAGGCATTATTGATTAATTTCTAATGACATCCCCATAATTAATCCATCTTATGATATTCATCGTGTCCATGAGAGCCAATCAGATAACATGGATCACCAGAGATTTTAAAATACTATCCTTGTCGATATAATAAAAATGAGCTTTCTTCACATAATATCACGTTATATTTATTATTATCATTTAAGTCCATGATATATTCTTTGGTGCGAGAAAGTGACCACTGTAATCATACAAAAAGAGCCCGATTTCCTTTCCTTTCCAGTATCTTCATACTCTACGAAATGGCTAACGAGAACTTGGCTTGTTCTTTTTGATGAGGATATGGAGAAATAAGTACCGTTATATGCGGTATCGATCAATTCTAAAGACATCCTCATAATTTATCAATCCTATAAACTTACCACGCCCATGAGAGCCCACCAAAAAGGACAGATCATCAGTGATTTCAAAATAATACCATTATTAATATAAGAAAATTGACTTTTTTTCACATTATATTTATTATTATCATTTAAGTACTGTATCTAGGATTCTGCTAACTCTTGAATATCAGAATGAATAAAATTAACTGTTCAGATGAATACTTTCTTTTAACAAATAATACTATCTCTTTACTTTTCATGTGGATGTTGTGGAACGAATCAGCTCGTAAGTATCTTCATGCTTAATGGTTAATGAGATGTGACTTGTTCCTTTTCATGAGGATATGGTGCAGTAACTACCGTAATATGCAGTGTTGATTAATTTCTAATAACATCCCCATAATTAATCCATCTTATGATGTTCATCGTGTCCATGAGAGCCAATCAGATAACATGGATCACCAGAGATTTTAAAATACTATCCTTGTCGATATAATAAAAATGAGCTTTCTTCACATTATATCACGTTATATTTATTATTATCATTTAAGTCCATGATATATTCTTTGGTGCGAGAAAGTGAGCACTGTAATCATACAAAAAGAGACTGATTTCCTTTCCTTTCCAGTATCTCCATACTTTACGAAATGGCTAACTAGAACTTGGCTTGTTCTTTTTGATGAGGATATGGAGAAATAAGTACTGTTATATGCAGTATCGATCAATTCTAAAGACATCCTCATAATTTATCAATCCTATAAACTTACCACGCCCATGAGAGCCCACCAAAAAGGACAGATCATCAGTGATTTCAAAATAATACCATTATTAATATAAGAAAATTGACTTTTCTTCACGTTATATTTATTATTATCATTTAAGGCCTGTATCAAGGATTCTGCTAACTCTTGAATATCGGAATGAATAAAATTAACTGTTCAGATGAATACTTTCTTTTAACAAATAATACTATCTCTTTACTTTTCATGTGAATGTTGTGGAACGAATCAGCTCGTAAGTATCTTCATGCTTAATGGTTAATGAGAATGTGACTTGTTCTTTTTCATGAGGATATGGTGCAGTAACTACCGTAATATGCAGTATTGATTAATTTCTAATGACATCCCCATAATTAATCCATCTTATGATGTTCATCGTGTCCATGAGAGCCAATCAGATAACATGGATCACCAGAGATTTCGAAATACTATCCTTGTCGATATAATAAAAATGAGCTTTCTTCACATTATATCACGTTATATTTATTATTATCATTTAAGTCCATGATATATTCTTTGGTGCGAGAAAGTGACCACTTTAATCATACAAAAAGAGCCTGATTTCCTTTCCTTTCCAGTATCTTCATACTTTACAAAATGGTTAACAAGAACTTGGCTTGTTCTTTTTGATGAGGATATAAGTACCGTTGTATGCGGTATCGATCAATTCTAAAGACATCCTCATAATTTATCAATCCTATAAACTTACCACGCCCATGAGAGCCCACCAAAAGGGACAGATCATCAGTGATTTCAAAATAATACCATTATTAATATAAGAAAATTGACTTTTCTTCACATTATATTTATTATTATCATTTAAGTTCTGTATCAAGGATTCTGCTAAATCTTGAATATCAGAATGAATAAAGTTAAATGTTCAGATGAATACTTTCTTTTAACAAATAATACTATCTCTTTACTTTTCATGTGGATTTTATGGAACGAATCAGCTCGTAAGTATCTTCATGCTTAATGGTTAATGAGAATGTGACTTGTTCCTTTCATAAGGATATGATGCAGTAACTACCGTAATATGCGGTGTTGGTTAAGTTCTAATCACATCCTCATAACTAATCCATCTTATGATGTTCATCACGCGCATGAGAGCCAATCAGATGGCATGGATCTCCAGTGACTTCAAAATGCTATCATTATTGATATAAGAAAATGACCTTTTCTTTACATTATATCACAATATGTTTATTATTATCATTTAAGTCCTCGATATATTCTTTGGTGCGCGAAAGTGACAACTTTAATCTTAGCAAAAGAACCTAACCTCCTTTCATATTAATGCTCTATTACTGGAATGAAGTCGGCTTAAAATATCAGCCTGGCTGTTTTGATGATTGATATTTATTGTTGACATGATATTTAATGAGCATCCCAGAGAATAGTGAATTCATTTTACTTTTAAAAGGTTGTTAGTTTTTTTTAATTGAATCTCCTCTATCAAGGATTCTGCTAACTCTACAATATGAGAATGAATTAAATTTATCCCTCAGATAATAACTTTCTTTTCTCAATGAATACTATCCTTTTACTTTTCGTGTGGATTTTGTGAAAAACACGCGAAAAATACAAAGACAACTTAAATGATACAAAAATAACCTGATTTCCTTTCATGTTAATGCTACCTGAAAGAACGGAATTAGTTCAAAATACCAGCCCGGCTATTCTGATGATTTACATTGATTATCGACATGATATTTTATGAGCATCTCGGAGCATGGTGAATTCATTTACTTTCTAAAGGTTGTTTTTCAATTGAATTTCCTTACTTTTATTGAGTTTTTTATCAAGGATTCTGCGAACACTTTATTTTGAGAATGAATAAAATTAACTATTTAGATGATTGCTTTCCTTTAACAATTAATACTATCCTTTTACTTTTCATGTAAATTTTGTGGAACGAATCAGGTGGCAAGCGTCTTGATACATTACATGATGATTAATGAGAGCTTGGCTCGTTCCCTTTCATGAGGATATGGTGCAATAAGAACTTTTATATGCAGTATCCATAAATCTCTGATAACATCCTTATAATTCACCAATCCTATAAAGTTATCATGTCCGTGAGAGCAGATCAGAAGGGACGGATCATTAGTGATTTTAAAATACTATCATTATTGATATAAGAAAAATTCCTTTTCTTCACACTATATCACATTATATTTATTATTAATATTTAAGTCCTCTAAAAACAAAAAGGCTTAAATTGTCTTTACATGCATCACAATCATCATTCTTTCACCTTTTACACCCTAACATCCTTATGCGTATTCTCCATAGCACGCAAGTGAGCGTGGAAAATACCAGCCAGAAGTTACAATGGTTATAACTCATGAATTCTTTGAGTTATTTTAATTTGACATAGTCAAAAAACTTGAATGAGCGGGCAATGTTTTGTGCATGCAATTTGCAATGTTGGCAGGCAGTTCTTCTATTTAGAGTCACTTTAACTTGTCAAACAGTTAAAGTTTTGATATAAATATAGTTCATGGTGGCTGGTCATCCTGGGAGTCATGGGAGAGGTGCAGCCTAACTTGTGGTGGTGGATCGCAAAGCCGAGTGCGCAGCTGTACAAATCTTCCACCACGGTGGGGCGGAAGGTTGTGCCATGGACTTAGTAGCATAAGCCAGTCTTGCAACACAAATCATTGTCCAGGTGAGAGTGTGTATTCGGTGTTAAACCAACAATCTTTTATCATTTTGATTATTAATTTTGCTGGTTCCAGGTGCTCCATGCACCTATAATTTCGTTTACATAGATTTTTAGATATCAATGTTTAGTAGATGCAAGGTTTTTACCATACGCTGCTATTTAGAAGTGGCAAAGTTCTGCCTTATCTTCATCTTCTTTGTTCAAAAGGTTGAATAAATCAGCATTATATACGCATGCAATTTGCAATATCAATGCAGATATCAAGTTTAGAAGCTGTAAGGTTTCTACCATATGCTGGTATTAAGATTCTGTAAAGTTTCTTTTATTCGTTATTCTTATTTGAAACGGTCAAAATGTTGAATGAATTAGCAATATATATGCATGCAATTTGCAATATCTGCAGGCGGTTCTTCATTTTATAACATATTTAACTTGTTAACCATGTTAACCTCTGATACAATGATAGTTGATGGTGGCTTGTCATCCTGAGGAGCATGGGAGAGCTGCAATGTAACGAGTGGGGGTGGATTACAAGGATGAGTTTTAAAGTTGTTTCTTAACGGCTTTTTCTTGAAACATTGTTAGTCAATGGTGGTTGGAGTGAGTGGAGTTCCTGGAGTATCTGCACCAAAACAGTCAGTGGCATACAGATAAAGTTTAGAGAATGTTCCAATCCAGAACCAGCATACGGCGGGGAACATTGTAATGGGAGCAGAGTACTTGTAAGGGAATGTAACAAAATGTCCAGCTGCCACGAAGGTAACATACAGATTGTAAAATCAGCGCGCCCGAGTTTTAATTACATAGGGTAACATTAATTGAAATACAGACATCATAAATGGTCCGTAGTCTAATCTTAGTTGAACCCCATATTAAAAAGGTTAAGTCCTGTCAAAAGCCTTTGTCGTTTAATCTACATCTTAATAAATTGACCTTGTCCAAAATTAGCATTAGCATTACATCGCAGCTGGAATAAAGTTATTTTCATTACTATTATCATTTTCTCACTCATTACTATCATCAGGATCATCATCGTTATCGTTATTATTATCATACAATCCCTATTATTATTATCGCAAATGTTTATGTTACTTTAGTATCATCATTTATATTGTTATTATTCTCATTAAAGTGTTCACTGTTGTCATCCATAGGCATTTAGCGCTAAATTTCTTGTCAATCACAACTGAAATATTTAGTTTCTTTATAAAATAGTATGGGATGTCTTATGTGAGCAGTATCAATTAACCATTTAATTTGGGGCTGATGATTATGTTTGTAACACACCTAGAATTGGTAAACATTTGAAACTAAGTACATATTTGGGGCAATCATCAGCAAAATAATTAAAATTTGTAGAATCTTTAAGAGGGCCTCTCAAGATATACATATACTTTTGCATTATTTCTTTCATCAGTATTTTCACTACGCTTTAGAACGGAGAGCAACCCATCGTTTGGTACAATGGAAATCCATACAAACAGCAGCTGGAAAAAGCTTTGCACTAGTACGTGGAATAAAGTTGAAGTAGATTTGACATGCATGGCAATGGGATACTCTAACAACAGTGATTATGGTAGATGGTTTGAAGACAGTGGCAATGTATCAGAGACATCTACCAATTTCAACTGCACCACCACTTTGACTAAATGTGAAGAAAGCTTCTCAAACAAACTGCAACTCTGCAAAGGTATTAACCAATTATGCATTTTGGAATCTGTTGTCAGATCTCTTTCAATCTTCTCTTTTGTACATCCTATTCTAGGTACCCTTATAGACTTGATCATAATTCGAGCGGTAGACCTCGCCAAAACATCCCTTCTTGCTTTGGTAATTGATTATGTACTAGTGTTTCCTCGAAGACTGCCCTCTTAAAAAATATGACATATATCGACAATTAGGTTGTTTTCGAGAATTAGTTTAAATCGTTGAAGGCGTAAAAAATGCCCAAAAATGATACCTGAACAGCTTCCCATCAAAGAACCCGTACAACCGAATTGGATTTCTGATCCTGTATGAACACCTTGAACTTTTAAATTTCTTCATAATCCTACTGTCTCCTTCCTTCCCTTATCCATATTTCATCCTTTTATTAATTCACTGTTAACTTACCTTCATTAATTGCTTAATATTTTGTGACTTTATAAGTTCCCGTTCGCTTGAGTGGTGCAAATGTAGAGTATGGTGGTAGAGTGGAAGTATTTTACAAAGGGAAATGGGGAAAAATTTGTACCAATGGATGGGATCTCAATGATGCCCAAGTTATTTGTCGCCAACTTGGCTTTGAAGAGGCTCTTGCTGAATTTTTTGACTCCAACCTAAAGGATGGAAACACTACTTCTGTAATGGCGGATGTTTCCTGCACTGGAGTAGAGGATGAACTTGCATCTTGCACTCGCAGTGATGGAAAGTTAAATGTCCCCGGTCAATGTCAAGGAGATGGCAAAGGTTCCCAAGCACGGTGTCAACCAAGTAAGTAAGGCATTAATAACGCCGAGATGGAAATTCCTAAAGGTAACTGGTCCTCGTGAATAGTCACGTGTTTACAGTTAAACATGAAAGATCAAGATACCAATAGTTTTGAAACTAATACCAAATACCGAGATAGAATGAACTGATTATTGTGCGACATGAAAATATTTCTTTCAGAGAACAGAAAGGTATGGGGAAAAGAGAAACTTCACTTTGATGTCGGCGACGAGGAAACCCTTCACTGCTCAATACATAACAAAACCGAGTTTGCGAGATGGGTCATTAATGGTCAAAAGGTGCAAAGGAACACTTCTTCTTCCAAGAGGGTCAAGACCACAGGAGATGGTAAACTGGTCATAGAAAATGTGCAGTTGTCTGATGGAGGAACATATGAATGCCTCATAGAGGAATATGTTTATTATTACACGGTCTACATCAATGGTAGGAAAATCCTTTTCAACACATTTAGAAGACCTTAATTGCCTCATTGTAGAATAGGTTAACATAAAAGTAAATGTGCCCGGCACACACAATAGGAGCACACAATACAGAGTAGTTAGCATTTCTTCAATGCAGCTTCGGTTAGTGGTTTTTTTCGTCATGTATTCCAACAGCAAGATTCACTGAGAACACTCTTGACCAGCAGAGCCTTATTGCTTACACATCTGGTATTATAAACTGTAGTGCTGAAGGAACACCACTTCCACAGATAACATGGGGGAAACAAGGAGAAAAGTTAGTACCTAATGGAAGAAGATTCGCTCAAATTCCTAGCGGCAGTCTACACATTGATCTTGTTCATCCTGAAGACGGTGGCACATACAGATGTACCATAACACAAAATAAAGGATCAAAAAGGTCCACAAACAAAGCTAAAAACATAAGTGTGTCTGTTATAGGTGAGTGAGTTATTGAGAAAACCCAGAACTGGTTGGGTCATTATACCAGCACGAAATAATAATAAAAATAACGATAAAAAGTTTATTTCTGTGTCGAACCATGTAGCCTGGGAAAAGCCCATGCTAATAAAGGGACACAGACTAATACAAAAACTTAGACGACTAAGATATCTACACTAAAGTATGAATAATAAAAAATGTAATCTAAATTGTATTAAAGATGACGCTAAACGATATAGGCGACTATCGATGGCTGATCTTAAGAGTTTGGTCACTTAAGTAGTTCAGTTGCATGTAGATAATGCTGATAAGATAGGTTTTTTATTTCATTTATTGAGGTTAAAGCAATCTTTGGCTTTTTTTTAAAGGTCTTTTATTTTTTGCCGACAGGCATTTCTGTTAGGTCACTTTATGTGTTCCAATCATTTATTGTTTTTAGCCGTCAGAAAGGACTTCCACCCGGTAATTAAAATTAGTCTGATTAAAATGCATTGTCTAATTTGTAGATTGATGATAGTGAAAGTTATGTGCCAAAAGTTAATTGCCTTCTAGGGTATATATATTATGCGTGTACAACAAAGCCGATTTGTTTTAATTTTTTTACTTGTTTATTCAAAGTTCGACCACAGGTTAATGTTACAGGAGCAAGCAATCTAATCAGAGAAGGAGACACTGTAACTTTGACTTGTAAAATCATTCAAGGTCGGCCCCAGCCACAGATAACCTGGCTTAAGAATAACTCTTTTAAAGGACACAACATGTCTCTCTCCTTTAATAAGATAACAAAGGAAGACACAGGTCTGTACACTTGTGAAGCAAAAAATCGTGGAGGAATTTCCGCTGAAAATATCTATATTTCTGTTAAAGGTAAGTTTTCAGGTCTAAAATTGCATTTTAAATCATTCAGTTGTGTTAGTTTCTGCCGATTGACTTTGGATTAAATGCTGTGGGTTTAAGCGCTGTTAAGGGTTTGTAATGGTTTTTCGGAGCTTGATTTATAAGCGACGAATCGCTAGTGGTTTGCGATCATTCACAAGTTCAATAGGAAGTATTTTTCTCCCAATTTAATGTGTAGTCAAATCCGTCTTTAGTAAACTGAGAAGTGTGGCGCTTGCTTCCAACTTGTAATTACTTAGGTTAGTTATATTAAGCGGCTGCTATTTGGTAGTCATTGGCTGGAGCAATGGGTTGGAACCAAAACAAAACATCTGCCATAACGATATTTGCTCTGTATCTGTTAATATTATCTCATCGTGACTTTCATATTAAATTTTTTTTTGTAGTTCCACCACATTTAAATCCTGAACTCAAGAATCTTTCAGTCCCACTGAACTCCACATTTGAAACAGATTGTTTTAAAAGGGCTGATCCTCCAGTATCAGTCAATTGGACCAAGGATGGAAAATCTCTTGGTAACAACAACACATTAGTTATTAAGCGTGTGACGTTTGATGATGAAGGTCTCTATGAATGTGCTGCTAAAAATCCGTTCGGAAAAGACAAAACCTCTTTCTGGATCGATGTTACCGGTAAATCAAATTCTATCTACCTTTGGCATCTTGACAGGTTTTCACCCTCTCAGTAGTTTTAATCAGCTTTACTGGAGAAAAAACTAAATAACTTTTCAACATTCTTTATTTTTATTTTCATTCCTTTGTTTATAAATTTGTCTTCGATTCGGATACCTCTGTAAGATGAATATCTAGATAAGGAATGGACGCTCACCTTAGTTATGTTGAAATAGACTAAAGTTTTTTTTTTGAAATGAGATATCCCTATCTATTGTCAGTTATAGTAATCCGGTAATATCTCTAACCTCAGAAAATGCATATAGTTAGCAGACTCAAAAATCGTCTCACATTTTATTACTGCAAAATGACCCGTGGTTGTCCAGTTGTAACTTGTGAAGCTTGATTGAAGATCAGTGGTGACCTTTTTATTTTCAGTGTCTGCTCAGATTCTATTGTCTCCGATAAACCAATCTGTCACTGATGGGCACCCAGTCAACTTTACTTGCCGTGCCACAGGTGTTCCAACACCAAACCTGACCTGGACATTTAATGGTGGTAAACTTCCATTTGGTATTAATCAAAACAATTATGAGGGAGACTCATTTCTGGAATCATTTCTGGAAATGCAGAAAATAACAAAGGAAATGGAAGGAACGTACAAGTGTACAGCAGAAAACAAAGCAAATAGAATAAGTTATTCCATAACACTTCAAGTATTTGGTAGGTCCAATAATTATAATGATTATGATGATAATATTAATACTGAAGTGGATGATGATAATCTTAATTTTAATAGCAATTAAAGTGAATATGGTGATGGAGCCAATGTAACAATAATAATCAAAGATACCTCCCTCGCAAAATAAGAGGTGAAAATGGTGGCTAGTGGCTAAAGGTTGCCCCAAAAAGAACTGACAGATTGTTAAGAATGAGATGGAGTCTTGATACCCCTGGAATTTCTGCAGGACAATTGAGTCAAAGAGTGCAGATACAAACTTGAGTGTGATGTACCTGGGAAAATACCGTAGCGAATTGTGGGAAAGATAATCGTTGCGCATGCACCATTTATCAGTTGTTTATGATGACTCTTCCATATAATCACTTTGTGACATTTTTTTATTGTCGCTCTGATCATTTTGATCTCAAAGATTTTGATTAATGCAGTGATTTGTAGATTTGCATGGGGCAATATGTCTATAAGAAAACACAAAGGGCTGGGTCTCGGTTTACGAAGAAGCATCTTGGAAATTCGGTTGGATCGGGTCCGAGACACTTAGGCAAATCTTCAGAAATATGTTGGACAAGTATTTCAAACCCCCGTCTGAAACCCCTTTTAAGCAAATTTCACTCAAATCGGCACGTTCTATCCCGCATGTACTATTGTAGGGTTGATTTGGGATCACTTAATTCTCTGATAATTACCTTACTAAGGTGTCTTGAGTGAAGTTTTTTTTTTCTTTTTACCAAAACCAAGTTATATATACATTACCTCTTTCCCTCAACACAGAAAAACCCACCGCCAAAGTGAGTCCAGAGCCATACCCAACGCTCATTCAAGGTGATAAGCTTCAGTTAACTTGCAGCGTCAACGAAGCAACAGTAAATATCACTTGGAGAAAAGATGGAGACCCAATAAAAGAAAGGGCAGTCATTGATACGCAATTGGATGAGACAACAAGTTATCTGGTTGTTGAAAAGGTTGTGGAAGAGGACAGTGGTGAATATTCTTGTGAAGCTCGTAACAGACTAGGAAATGTCGCCCGCTCCATTGTGATGATAAAAGTCAACCATAAGCTGGCATTATTGTAGAAACAATCTGAAATTTAGAAAAAACCAGGAAAGATTTATTACTCGACGTTTCGGGGTCATCGTGACTCCATTATCAAGAGACTAGTTTAAAAACATGCAAATAAGGAAAGGTACAAGAATAGCATAAATTAGAATGAACGGCTTAAACAAACACCTTGGCGCGGATGGAATCCGTTTGCACGTTCAATGTTGGCTTACGCATGCGAATATACAACATTTCATTAACAAGGCAATCAAATTTGCCGTTACATTTCGCGATGACGTTAAATTGCTCGATCAAGCGTTCAGGCATTTCACTATTGTGTTGGAGGTGGTAGTGTTTGTAGATAGAAGATGATTTCCTTGTGTGCCCTTCTACGCGATCGTGTAAGTGACCACGAGTAAACAAGGAAGGAACAAGGAAATCATCTTCTATCTACAAACACTACCACCTCCAACACAATAGTGAAATGCCTGAACGCTTGATCGAGCAATTTAACGTCATCGCGAAATGTAACGGCAAATTTGATTGCCTTGTTAATGAAATGTTGTATATTCGCATGCGTAAGCCAACATTGAACGTGCAAACGGATTCCATCCGCGCCAAGGTGTTTGTTTAAGCCGTTCATTCTAATTTATGCTATTCTTGTACCTTTCCTTATTTGCATGTTTTTAAACTAGTCTCTTGATAATGGAGTCACGATAACCCCGAAACGTCGAGTAATAAATCTTTCCTGGTTTTTTCTATGCCTTTGCTTTAGCAAATCCCTGCTGATCAAGAATCTGAAATTTAACAGCTATAAATCATTCGACTAAATGGAACCTGAAACTAACCCTAACCCTTAAGCATACTATTTGCTGTTTTCTGTTTGTTTGTTGCCTTTTTGTTTTTGTTTTGTTGTTGTTTTTTTTCAGTGTGTAAATGCGTGTTTGTATATTGGGTCTAAGCCTGTAATTTGGGTCCCCTGGCCTGTTAGATGCCCAAATAAGTATCATCATCATTGTTTGTTTGCTATTTGGCGAAGGGAATTTCTCTAAATCCATTTAACAAAAACATTTCTCAATTCAAAACAACATTCTAGCCAGGTCTTCTCCATATAGTTCTGATTTACCTTTCTTTGAATCTCTGCCATAAAACAGTAGCCATTTCTAATGAGCCAGCGAAGCTCTAGCGAAAAGTAGTATCCAGAGGGTCTGGTTAATACTTGGTAACAATCTCTCCCTTATCATCACATGCACTTGCTTTTTTTATTTGGCTAAGAACCATGTGTTTAACTTACACCAACAGCTGTGAGTCCATTCCTAGAGTGGTATTATATTTTTGGATCAATGGCTGCTCTCATTGTCATTTTGCTCATGTGTTGCTATTTTTGGAAACGTCGAAGGACAGGTAAAGCTCGTTCTTCTTATCTTGTTTTGGGTAGTTTTTCCAGAGAATTGCCATGTGAGAAGCAAAACATAGGACCAGTTTATGTTTACTTTTACTTCACCTCGTATTTCAATTGTTCTCCTCAAGTCATTATTAGATAAATATTAATACCCTTGGTTTGCAGGAAAAAGAATACCTTTGAGGCACTATTGGCATGTTTCTACTGCTTTTTTGTCTTGCGATTTATCTGATTTATAATCTTCTATTAACCACTGATTAAAGCGCATAAAATATTTACTCAAATATTCAAATTAAGGGAGAACTTTTTTTCCTTCTTTTCTTCTTTCTTTGATTTGCCATTTGGACCTACAGCAGCTGCCATGGCTCTGGAAGTCGGTTAGTTTGCCTTTTATTTATTAAATTGAAATTTTTTTTTTATAAAAAAAATTGAAGTTGGGGTTTAAACCTTGCTGTCATGTCAACGAGTAGTTCTACAACTTTAGTTTTTCTGCACAAGAAAATGTTATTTTTTCATCTCTAGAGTGATTATATCCTTCCATAAATAGAAGAATCCAGGCAAATAATTAAGAAACTCAAAACGTTTGCGTAACTTCTTTTTCCTTGATCACGTATACTTTGATTTATCATTAGAAATTGTATGATTTTCATAGAATTTAGTCCTAATCAAGGGGAAGCAGTTGAGATGGAGCTTGTGAATGTAGAAGTGGATGAATGGGAGATTGAAGGGAACCGTGTCCTGCTTCAAGAGGTCATTGGGCGAGGGGCATTTGGAGCAGTGTGGAGAGCTCTCCTTATTCCTCCAAATGGGAGACCTGGAAATCGCACAGTTGCCGCTAAATGCTTCACACGTAAGATCCATTCAACTATATTTTCTCAAAGCACGTAGATAGGTACTTTCTGGCCAAGGGTGACCTGCTTTGTGCTTTCCAGTGATCGTTTATCTCAGGTAGACTAAAGCCCTCTAAGAGATTCATGCAAAGTTACTTTTTATAATAACAGCAACAATAAAACAATAGAGGCATCAATAGCAATAAAAAATTGGAGGATGGTAAACATGTGCCACAATTGTGAGGCAAAGAAAATAGGAATTCCTCGAAAGGATTCGCTCGCCGATAGGTTCCATTTTTGCAGCTGTGAGCTCCACCAACTGAGCTTCAAAGACCTCTTAAGATGTGAGGTCTAAATCCTCACCCAAAGTTTTCGCTTCTCAAGCACGAGAAAATTTGTCAACAAGGATTTTTTCCCGGCTATAAAAAATATCCTTTTTATTGTAGCCACTGCAGGGGAGGAAGGAAGAAAATGTTTGATGAGAGAGATCGAGCTGGGAAAAATTCTCGGTGAAAGTAATCAGCCAAACATTGTGAAGTTCATTGGCTGTGTCACAAGACAAGGTACATACTAAGTCTAAGGCATCATTCTTATTATATGCAATAACATTTCAAATGAGTATGAGAATGTTAGCTTGTTTGTTTGTTGTTTTTTCTTTTTTTTTTTACTGATCCGTTCCTTTTTTTCGTTATTTTAAGTTCATCCAATGCTTATCATGGAACATTTGCCGTGTGGTGACCTGCTTGGTTACATGAGAAAATGCCGAGGAATTAATGATCGGTATTATCTTGGAGAAGGAAGGGCTCAAAATTTGAACAACTATGACCTTGTGCTATTTGCCAAACAAATCGCCGCTGGTATGGTATTCCTTGGATCAAGGGGGGTAAGTAACCAAAATGCTTCTACATTTAATTTTACCGCAGAAATACTTAATAGGGATTGTTATATCTTTTGAGTTGCTTGAATATAGATATATCTGCATTATATGAATTTTTTCGGAAGCAGGTTTCATATTCTCAATATTTCTCAAGAGTTCCTTTGGCATTGTAAGTGGGTCACCTAATGTCGCGATTCTGTCGGTATATGTTTGGTCTGTAATGAACACCCTAGGAACAATAGTTCTTACAACCCATGCAAACGTCTGTATAATTTTCCCTCTGGTCATGGTAGATCTCACAAAAGATATGCATTTGTTAGCAAGTTTACATTTTGGATCTTTGTCTTTGGGTAGATAATCCATCGTGACCTGGCGGCTCGAAACGTCCTCCTTGATAACAACTATGTGTGCAAAGTGACCGACTTTGGCATGGCATATCAAAACTTCAAATATGGTCATGGAAATGCCAAAAAGGTAAAAGATCGTCTTTGTTTTATCTTTTTTCCGGTGGCACTTGCAAACAGATTCCTAAGGTTAGCTCTAAATCTGCTTCAAATTGACCTTAACTGCCAACTGAGGATAGCTCCACGTTCTGCCATGCCAAAGAATACAACTGAGTTAGTTGACTTTTTCTTTTAAATTTATGACATTTGCTAAATTTTGACACTCCATAGTCTCGGAAGAGGTGCACCACCCACCTCACGTTGATATGCATGTCCTTTGTTAACTCGCCAGTATTACAAAACTTATTTTTAAACAAACCTGTCGTTGCAGGGCTGTTTGCCAATCAAATGGACTGCACCAGAGATTTTGTTGGGAAATTTCGCTGAACTTTCCACCTTGAGTGACGTGTATGTATGATGTATATTTTTGCATTGAGCAGGCCATCTCTTTGGTTTTTGTCTTTACAAGCTCACATAAAGAATATCTCGGCAATAATTTTTTGAAATTTTTTCAGGTGGTCTTACGGAATCGTTCTATATGAGATAGTTACTCTTGGTAAGTCAAACAAATATTTATACTTCCCATGTGTGGAAATGCCGTAGACATCGTTTCCGGAACTCATTAGCAATGTCAATGCCTTTAGGACCCAATTGGCAGACGTTAGTTTGATGAGCTGTAGCAGAAAAGCTTGTTGCACCAAAGTTTACGCCAATGATGAATTTTGCTCAGCTTGTCGAAGTTTCATTCTCTGTAACTGAGAACCGTTGTTTCAGGACTTTCCTTACCCTGACTATCACTCAAGACGAGTAGCATTTTGTGATCGACTTTAAATGACGAAAAACCTTTCAAATTACTTGGCAGAAAAGTGGTAATCAATTACATAAAATATAAGGCTAGTAAACATCATGTTTCGAATGCTACGGTCAAGCACTAGAAGTGGATCTCTCTGATTTAAATCTCAACATTTTCAAAGGAAATATTCGGGTATATCACGGCTACATTGTTTACTTCTTCGCAGGAGGAATTCCATATGAAGGATGGTCAGAAGGGAATGTGGTTGCACGGGTCACACATGGATACAAACTTCCAAAGCCCGATCATGTTGATAATAAACTGTGAGTCTTGCCTTTCAAGTTGCCATGTTCCATTTTAAATCACCCAATCCCTCCAACCCCGAAGAAAAACATATTCTCTTGTCTAATCTGGTTTCTTCTTTCGTTACTGAACTCTGCTAAATGAAACAAAGTTAACGTTGGTCACCAGTTTGTTCAGTCAAAAATTGTCTTTTCACTCAAGAATATTGAAAAGATGAATTTTCAGCTATTACAGCCAGACATTTCCTATCATTTTAGCCATTATTTGGCCCGGGCTCTCTTAAGATTTCTTTAACGGTTGATTTTTTATCACATATTGCATAAACCACAGTCCGGTATTAAACATCATTCCCTTATTCCAGGTATGCTATAATGAAAAGGTGCTGGAATTTTGACCCCGACTTTCGTCCTCCCTTTGAAAGTCTTCGAAAAAGAATGGACACCTACCTTCGTGAAGAGGTTTGTAGCACGATTTGAACAAGTCCTTGACGTCCTTGTAGGCCTCTAATATTATTTATTCCTCTAAAACTACTTCATAGACCCTTGCCCTTTCAAAGTTGATTTCAGCAGATTAATGAAAGTGCTTTAGGATTGTATTGGTTTCTTCTAACTACGGCTGGGGCCGCTTGCGGGAATTTCAGTGCCTTGAGCTTTCCGTTTGACGGCTCTTGCTTTTTGTTACGTTTCTTACCATTTGCCCCAGCCTATTGATGTTTTTTTAAGTTTTAACCCACTTAAAGATAAAACGCGCCAAGATGCCCCATGCCAACGAACTCATCTATCACCATTCCTTCCACCCTTCCCGCTACTTCCCTTCCAAACTGACTGAGCATCTACATTCATAATAAAGGTTGATGGGAGAGTATAACAGGGTAATCTGGTATTTTCAACTGAGTTGATAACGTAAATTGGCCACCTTTAAGTCTTAAAGATAAAACGCGCCAAGATGTCCCATGCCAACGAACTCATCTATCACCATTCCTTCCACCCTTCCCGCTTCTTCCCTTCCAAACTGACTGAGCATCTACATTCATAATAAAGGTTGATGGGAGAGTATAACAGGGTAATTTGGTATTTTCAACTGAGTTGATAACGTAAATTGGCCACCTTTAAGTCTTAAAGTGACAGGTTATTATAGTCAACTTACTGGTGAAGTCAGCAATTTGTGCCTTGCTGCAGTAACACCAAACGCAGAAGTATTTTGCAGCAGCTGAGTTAATTCCGTAAACCATTGCCAGAACAACATCAGAACAACAGTACCTGCCAAGAAAGGAAAAAAAAGCAATTAAATCAAATAACATGATGAACTTAAAAAAAGTTAATTCAGTAATTGAATGTAGCAAGATGGATGAACATAGGGCCTAAACTATTTACCTATGTGCATGATGAATGTGGCTTTAAAACCTCACAAACTTTTGAGTGTAACTTATCAGTGAACGTCAAAAAATCAACTTACCATGTCCCTGAGTAGTGAATTCCATCGATTGTCAAACCATTCATCTGGAGCTCATTTACCTGTTCAAATGTTGCACCCAGGTAGATTTTGATTTCTTCATAGCCTTCTTTTCCTAAAATTACTAATTATGTAATGATTTCAGTGAACATTCAGAGAAGTGAATATTTACAAACGTTAGGAAACTTAAACCAAAATTTCACTGGAGCAAAGTGATGCTATCATGTAAATATCAAGCATGACTTTAAAATCCTATTGATTTAAAGAGGGATAAGTTTTCACTAAAACGTTCATTTAGATTTTAAATCCTGATCTATTACTATATCAAAAAAAAAAAACACAAAGAAACAATTGTATTTTTGGATTCAATACCATACCATTATACAAAGCAATGGCATACAGATGGTCACAGCCATAACTTTCCTCCTCCAAGAGGCTGAGTACTGCCATAACGGTACCAATCTTGTTGCTCGTTCTCCGGCCATCAGCAGAAAACCGAAGGTTTATTTTGTTCCCATTGGCCTGCACAGCCTTTCTAACTTCTGGAATTTGTAGGAGTTGTTCTCAAATTTCACCAATGTTCCGACGTGCGCCATCTCCTTTTTTCGCCAAAACAACGAAGATATTACCAATTAAATGTTATCAAAATGCTTTTTCTGTTTTGTTTTGTTCAAGATAAACAGATCAAAGTCTGTCTCAGTCAATTGTATTCTATCACTAATTTCTGTAGCATAAAGTGACAAGGAGCATTACTCCACGTGAATGAGATGTGAGTCCATCACAAGGTCCCCTCAGTAAATGTTTTTGCCATTTAACTATCGTTTACACAAAACCGTCACTTCTCAGCCAACAGCTAAAATTTCAACTGATTCTCGTCATTAAGGTCCTTTCATTGTCAAAAAAAGAGAGCCACTTAATTCAGATATATGATATGTGATGATATATGATGAATTTCAAAAATTTGATTTTGTCTTTTTCTTTAATCTTTTATAACATTTAGTGGCGGTATCATGGCCCTGACATCCTCTGAGAGAGACATCCGCAATGCATGGTAAACGTCGTCAGAAATGAGGCCGGAGTCCTAGGCCACAAGAACATGCTGCGTAGTCTCTACCAGAGGATAGTGTATTTCTTCCTCGACATTACCAAGGGGAATAACAATTCCTTCTCCTCGTACGTTTAACTTGATCTGAAACAGATCAAAGGATGTGTTAATAAACAGTATTGAGATGGAATTTTACAAGTTAAAAACTGTCTTGTGCACTCATTCCATACACTCAAATGAGAATTTTAGATCAATTACTTATAAGTTAACTATGAACAATCCTACACGAAGTTGAGATTTTCAGATATGCGTTGTCATCAGTGAGCACTCTACTGCAGTTTCAAGTCTCAAATAATCGGTTTTCAACTGTCTCTACTCTAAACGTTTTCGATAATTTTAGTACGAGTGTAAGTCCAAAATTCGTCGAAATATGTATATTCAAGCGAAAACAAATTTTTGTAGAGTGGCACTCCGCCACCTGGGGGAATGCAAGCGAGATGAAACAGTGGCTTGGTAATTATTTGCGGAGGTAACCGTATTAATAATTGAAATAAAATCAATCGGTAACTCTAACGGTGTAGCAACAAAGAATATGAAATAAGGTAAAAACGAACATACCTCGATGGGAACAAACTCATGGAGTCCTTTTAGCAATTGCACCACAAGGTTTTTTACCTCCTCTTTTTGTTGTTTCTGGCTGCCTTTGTCAACTCGAAGAATCGCTTTTGCGAGGCATTAAACGATGCCTTTGTGCGTACTTGGGAAAGGGCGTCATTTAGCTGGACGACCAACGAGTTGTTCTGATGTTTCAAAAACTTATTTTCGCCTCTCAGTCTCCTGATTCAGCTTCGTACACTTTAATAAGTGGTAAGCGCGTTGTAAACGCGCTGGACACGGACGTAAACTTAAACTTTGAGAACATTTCTTTCGCCAAGATAAACGTGAACTATTCATCTGTTCTTCTGTTAGGTCTTTTATAGGATTGTGACAATGCTTATTCAACCATATTCCTAATGCAAGGCTGCCCTTATCTTATGTTAATGTAACCAAACCATAGTTGATGAAGCGAACCAGCGACTGGTTTTGCTGTTATTCCTTACATTCAGGGTGTCACGGAACCCATCAAGAGAATTTTGAATAGCCACAACGTTAAAGTTGCTCAAAAACCTTTTCAGACTTTGGGGTATATTTTCGCCAAACCTAAGGATCCTGTCACGAAAGAACAACGTACTGACGCTATTTATTCTATTCCTTGCAATGACTGTGACAACAAATACATCGGACAGAGCAAACGTCAGTTTGGTACACGTCTGAAAGAGCATCAAAGAGCGGTTTTCTTTTGCAAAAAGGAAAATTCAGCTTTATCGGAGCACACATGCCTAACCAACCATACAATTGGGTGGGATGATTCCAAAATTATCACCACTAATCGACGTTACCACCAGCGTCTTTGTTTGGAGGCTTGGCATATTAACTCCGCCCACGCTCCTTTAAATCGTGACGATGGCGGCTTGCTTCCTGATGCCTATTTACACCTCGTCAGAAAAAAGGCAGCTAATAAGTGATCATATGAAAGGATCTCTTGTTGCAGCGTTTAGATCACCCCTGATGAAGGCACTAGACAGGAGTGTCGACACGTTGGGTCTATGAATCGTAACTTCTTCTGTTACATTCATTAAATCTGTAAACCAGAGTCGCATCAAACCATGTCTGACTGTCAACCTGGTTGCTGTGTGAACTTTAATAAACTCTAGAAATGTTTAGTGTTAACAACTGGGTTGAAAACGTAAATTAGCCACCGTAAAGGGTAAAAAAGCTGACGTTTACTATTACCAATCGATTACTAGCGATTACTGATCGCTCTCACGAAGGGCTAACGCTCGAAACGTCAGCTTTTTTACCCTTTACGGTGGCTAATTTACGTTTTTAACCCAGTTGTTAACACTAAATTACCTGCTATACTATCCCACCGACGCAGCACCACAGTTTCTTTAGAAACTTACCCCTTTATCTAGAAATGTTTGTTGAACAAAGCGTTGTTGTTGCCATTCATTTAAGTACTTTGAGACCGCTTGAAGTTGGAGTGACCGTTCTACTTTAAAAAAGGAAAAAACAGATCTTGCTCGTAAAAGAATTTTCTAAAAACTGTAAAAAAATGAATTCTTGAACTGTTTTTAGAATGAAATACTGCTAAAAGCAAGTTTTTCGAGGTTTTCGCAGAGCGCGTTTGTTATCACTTTTTATTTGTTCCTTTTGTCTTTTACGTCGCGCGTGGCATCCAACGAAGGTGTGATTTTTTTTCATCGTTTTAAGAAGATGTGAAAAGGGTTCTAAACTTAATATTGTTAATCAATGCTCAGAGCGTGCCTTTATAAATTTTAAATAAATGGAGGGAGTAAGTTTCTAAAGAAACCGTGGTGCTGCGTCGGTGGGAGAGTATAGCAGGTAATTTAGAGTTAACAACTGAGTTGAAAACGTAAATTGGCCACCGTAAAGCGATTGACGAAGGGCTAACACTCGAAACGTCAGCTTTTTTACTCTTTACGGTGGCCAATTTATACTTTCAACTCAGTTGTTAACACTTAATTACCTGTTTTTAATTTTTTCTGGTGTTTTCAAAGCTCCTCAACGTTAGACTGTCACGATAGGATTTCAACTGAGTTTCTTTTAGGAAGCGGTTTAGAGCGCGAAATCAAATTATGGGAGGCGATTGCGCAGTGCTTTATGCATATAAAGAAAATAGGATAACTTTCGTAGCGCGAAATTTGATTGCCCTAAAATTTGGTAGATGAGTCTGACAGCGTCAGTGACGTGATTGAATGCACGTTACCTGTTGGGCAAAAAAAAAAAAAAAAACAGCAGAACATGACTATGCGAAAAAATATCACCTCCTTCTACTACACAAAAGGATGAATAGGTATCTATTAGATGTCGGCTTGTATAATCACAAAAAAACTGTGGGAGGAGATTATTCAGTTTTTCGTACTCACGAAGCGCGAAATTTAAATAAACTCGGATTGAACAGTCGAGTCAAATGGGAGAAATTGACGAGTGTGTGCGACTTTTTCCACTCGCCACTGTTTTTTTAACTCCTTTCGTTGAATTGAAGTACGAAAAGAGAATGATACCCATGAAACTACACGAATTAACGACGCGCGAGGCTTCGGACGTTATTACCAGGTTTAAATCACACGCTAGAGGAAGGAGAATATGAACCTTTTGTGGACACCAGGAGCAAAATCTTATTCATGCTGCGCAAAATTTAAATACCCGCACATTAAACAATCGAGAGAATGACGATAGTCTTCTATATGATCCAACGGCGTGTTAGGCTTCGGACGTTAATACCAGGTTTCACATGCTTTTATTACCTTTGCATCGCACAGTGAATCTCTAATTGAATATATCTTTCGCCAGTTTTAAGCAATATAAAGGAAACAACAGTGACATCTCTTTACCTTAGATACGAAAGCTACAGTCGCCCCACCATCTACCCCACCGTGACTATGTGCATCCTAAAAAAAAAATCTACTAGAATCACCCCCACGGAGAGGATTTGTCTTATCATCAGTTTTGCCGATAGTTTAAATCTGCCGCTCGTATGATAATCGGAAATTTTGAAAAATCCCGCATGAATTCTAAAGCTGTTTCCGCCATTGTTCCAAAGTAGCCGTATACGGTCATTGTTAACCGTTTAACAAAGCCTGCTGTAATCTAAGCTGATCCGCTTTTCTTGATACGAGCGTTTAAAAGCTGACGTTTCGAGCGTTAGCCCTTCGTCAGAGCGAATTGCAAAGTTCTAACGCTCGAAACGTCAGCTTTTAGACTCTTTATGGTGGCCAATTTAAGTTATCAACTCAGTTGAAAATGCCAAATTACTCATCTACATTCATAACTTCCTACCTGCTGAAGAAAACGCATTACTCTGTGCCTTTAAAGCGAGGATCATTTCTTTGTAGTCATTAAATTTTTCTTCTTGACTTGAAGTTAGAGAACATTGTAACGATCGTGAAAATCCTCTTTTATTGCTTTCCCCTTTAGACATATCTGCACCTGCTCGACATGGGATCTTATGACACGACCAAATACTCCAAGGTTGAAGATCTCGGAGGTGAAGATGCCGAACCAAGTGCACGACCTCTAAGGAACGCCGCGGCAAAGAGATTAGGAAAGTGGGCCAGCGACCGTCGTTAGACAGTGTCATTTTGAATATTGCTTAGGAACCAAGCACTTTGAAGTGCATTAAGTATTAGAAGAAAATGTGTAATGGTGATAATGGTGATAATTTAAGGGTGTTATTGTGTTGTAATAGATCAAAGCTGTTTCCTTGATGAGGCACTTTTAAGTCAGTTTATTGTTAAATCGCAAATGATAAATTACTCGACTTAGATACAGCTGATTAAGTCAGAATTTTTTAAAAAAGGGTGTTATAAATGAGAAAGCAGCTCGTCTATTTAGATTTCTGTACTGGGCAAATTGTTTGCTACTGTTTACTGGTGAAACAATACGACTAGTTGTTAGCAATCATGCATTGAAGTGTCCCCTACTGGTGATATAGACTTAGTAAGATATTTAGTAGTTTTAGTGTTGATTTAGTCATGCACCTTTCAGTACCGTGTCCTTTGTCGACTAGATTGGTGACATGCCTTGTAATGTGGTGTTACATGGGTCGTAAATTGCTTAAATTTTGTGTCATCGGTATCAGAAAACGAAAAAAAGTGCATTGCTATTGGTATGTTTACTCTAACCTTGTTGTTATTATTAAATGCTTTTTCATAAACGGAGAGAACCGTCTTAATAGAGTGATTCTAAAATCAAATTAATCAAGTTATCATCCCAATATTTTCGACTCGTACAAGAAACAGAGAGCGCTATTCAGAGGGGTTGTGGCTGATAGACAGACCTTTGCCATGATAAAATGAACCGCTTATTTCAAAGTGGCGATGTGGCTAGAGCAAGGATGAGCGTTTATTTCTGTACATTATCGAAACACACTAAGCTAGATATAAAATTTTGTAAAACACTCTATATAATATCTGCAATAAAAGAGTAGAGGCTTACCTTATGGCGTTATTCACAATGTTGTATTACTACTTAACCGGCTCCAGATATACACAGGAGAAAGAAAAACACCTAATCTTGTATCTCAGATTCAACGTAATTTTCTTTTAAAGGACATATTTGAACAGTTCGTTCGTAATTTTTTTCTAATTAACTCCGAGTTCATTTTACGGGTTTGTTGATGTTTACTGCCTCATACAGCTCACGCTTGGACGTAATACCCATATTTGATATGGAAGACTTGGAGAGATATCGATACCAGCGTTGCAATGTGTATCGTAGACATCCTTCGGAAGTTGGTCTCCCGATTTCCCTCCACCCGTCCCTTCACGCTGTTCTTGACAAAAAAAAGGGTAATCAGTAAATTATTCCGATGTAAGTCCGGTGTCCTAGCGGATTTAGACCCCCAACAAAAATGAGTGAAAACATCATCCTTAACGTTCTAGTAGAAATAGATAATACTTTACGTTCCAGTGCGTACTAGAGATATTTTTAATTGAAAATATGCGTATCCCCAATGCATACGAACTGGCAGCTGGAAATGACCCTTTTGACCGAGGGAAAATGCGGAAGCATTTAGTTTAATGTTTCGAGAAAGGTCGTTTTTGAACCTTTTCCGTGATAGTCGAACACCGCTAAATTTAATAAGAGACAAACTTGTGACACTAATTTATTTTGTTATTGTTCAATGCCCGAGTGTTGAGACGACATGGTACAGTGCGAGTTGTGCGAGGAATGGTTGCACATAAGCTGCGAGGGATTTAAGACTGCCCCGGAGGGCAAGTGGCTCTGTATCGTCTGCAGACCGCCAGACTCTAGACATCTTCGTAATTGTTAAGGATCGGATCCCTCAACAGTTAATAATCGTTAAAATTAGAAAATAAGATTGAGTTAGATGTAATAGTCTCCACTTCTGTTAAGACGTAGACATCAGTATTGATTTTCATTTGAAAATAAGCTGAGAGTTCCAATAGGTCAGAATAGAAACATTTTTATCATCATAGGCTTTATGAACGACTTGTAGTAGGAGTAGTTACTTCGTTCTTGTTCAAAAACTGTTTAATGTTATTTAATTAGAAAATCAGAGTTATTTTTGTGACTGGACGCAACAGATCCGCTGCAACACCGGCTCTCATTGCGTCAATAGGTAATCTCAGTTCCCTGCCAAACATTAGCACCTTGGGGAGTACCCTGTAGTCATGCGTTGATACTCGCAATGCAAAGGGAACCTAAGGAAAGTGCTGGCCCCATTCTTTCTGCTCTTCTGCAATCTTGGCAATAACATCGGCAACCATACGGATAAGTAGTTCAGGGCTCAATCAAGCTACGTAACCAACGGAAATTCCGAGACTAAAAATTTCGACTTTCTTCTCGAAGCACTCGACGAAGATGACCAAAGCGGCATATAAAGTCGTCCATGACAGATTGCCCTCGGTCGAGGAATTGGCTCATTTCTGGTGCCACTTGTGTGACACGTTGTACAATTAATCATCCGTACAGAATGTACTGACCAGTAAAAGCGTCCCTAGTCTTACGCACTGACAAGTGTCTGCACTCGTCATCTAGCTCCTTCAGCAGATCTCCCTTCAAATGCAGTCAGACCCTCAACTGTAGGCTCACGTGCACTGTCTTTTCGTCAAACCATCCCCACTACAAAACTCTATCCTGTGACTTCCACAAGGCCTCAGCGGCATATGCAATTAGGCGCTCCTCGGCGCTCCTCGTCCTTTTGCAATTAAGACAACACAGCAGCGACACAAGCTGTACTAGGGTCAGTTAATAGTAAGAATGGAAGGTCAAATCTTGGGAATGCTAGTACTGGACCTTCACAGAGGACTTGTTTCAGAGTATCGTAAAAGATTTTCATAGTCAATGGACCACAGAAAGCTGGAAGAGAGGGGTTTCAAGTGTAGCAAAATCTGGTATGAACTTTCTATTGTAACCTAACGTTCTCAGAAAAACATTCAGCTTGGAAACACGGCTGGGTGGTGACCAGGACTTCACTGCTGAAACCTTCTCGAGGTCTGTGGACACTCCTTGCGCCGACTAGTTATGGCCAACAAAGGGTGCCTTTGGTGGTAGGATACAGCTTTTTACCCTCTCTGAAAGCGTCCTGGATATTTTCTGTTGAATTCATTGAGTTAAAATCTCGGAATTTGGCAAATGATTAGGAACGATAACTTTATATCGGTACTATCATTAAAGCACATCGCGGAAAGTTTTGTTAACACATTATTAGTTTACAATTCGTGAACCATCTCTGTAATCTGCTTGGATACTTTCTTTTGAATTAATTGAGTTACACCCTCGGAATTTAATCATTAATTAAAAATGATAACAAGCACAAGTGAAGCACATTTCAAACTTTCCATACGATTTTAGGAAACTACACTTAATTAAATGCTGATTCTCGATAAAATGGCCTGGCATAACTCGTTCATCATTTGATTACCTCGTAGCCCCAAAAACCTGGCTTATGACTCTGGAGGTACCGAATTGATGCATTTGATACACAAGGCACCCTTTATGGGGGAAGGTTAGAATAAAATTGCTTCACTTCCGTAGACTGTACCCGGTTTACAGATGTAATTGAACAAAAAATTCCTATTTTTTTGTATTGAGAAGCATAGAAATGTGGGTAATATGCTTCTGCTTTATTTAATTGTAATGGGTTTCTCTTAATGTAACACGTATCCATTACTGGAATTTCCTCTCTAACCCGCGCGCAAATAATCAAATTTTGTCATAATTTAAGTGTGAGAAGATAAGAAGTGTTGCAGATTTCTTTTTCCAGATTGAGTTCAGGTGAGGAGACCAGTAAACTAGCTGATGTCATATGCTTCTCCTGAATCTTTAATTTTATCGCCCAGGTTTTTTTACAAAGCCTCTTTTACATCTGTGTGCCAGCTAATGATTAAAATCGCAGTGAATAGGTATGCCATATTTCAGCAGTTTTTTTTAATATTCCATCTTTAGTTTCTGGTATTTTCTATTTTAAAATTTGTAAATGGCATTGCTTTTTCATCTTTGAAAATAGGCACTACACATTTCCTTAACCAAAATCTGAATCATTAAGTTAACTTAATTTAAATTAGTTTGAAACTTCATTCTACACAAGAACACTTTCCTGGAGTATAACGTTATATTTATTTTCCGTCTTTCTCGCACATATGATTACAACATGTGTCTTAAAATGGGGATTTCATTATATTGTAATGATTAGAATAAACTTATGCTTTCAAATGTAAAAAAAGCGTGATGATACTTGCGATACCGCTGCAGTGCTCTACCAACTGAGCTAACAAGCGAACTGGGAGCCGGTCACTGTGTTGGTTCCAAATAAACCCGTGAAGTAGTGAATAAACGGCTGTGAGTATATGAAAGTCATATATTTGAACTGCGCTGGCACTGCACCGGTATCGCAGAGGTCATGGGTTCAAATCTCGTACAGGCCTGAATTTTTTTCAAGCCTTCTTTTCACTACTGCTTAAGTAGTGTTCATTACTGCGAAGATCGCTTTCATATCCACGTCTTCATCCACAGTTCAAATATATGACTTTCATATACTCACAGCCGCTTAAAAAGATTGTTTGGTATGGCCGTTGTTCGTGTTAATCTTTGTAGGCAAAAAGCTACTGAAGGCACTGAAGTTCAATCTTTATGTACACAAGGCACCCTCAGGGTGGAAGACTAAGGTATTCTTGGACAACAATTTTGAAACTCCTTTTTTCTTCTTTTTCTCCGCTCACGTTGCGTGTATTCGATATTCCGACACGTGCGTCGTTTTAGTCCGCTCTTTAGTCTTGCGTTCAATTGAAACAGAGTTCACATTACTTTTGGTTGTTATTTGATAACAATAAAACTGTCCATCCTTTTCCTTAAACAAAGTTGCGTTTTCATCCCAATAAATCCATCATTACTCTTTAAATGTACATAGAAGTTTTAATCTATAACAAATTGTAGGTGACAAATTTTCTTTTTAAAATGAAATTCTTTACGAATGTCGCTAAAAAAGTTGGAATTAAATTAATTTATTCCTCTCGGCCCTCCAGCGCGATGCTTTTAGAACGAGGAATGCATTTCGCGCGGTGCTTTTAGAACGACGAATAGACTTGCTGTTACATTCCTGGTAGAGTGCGGAACTTTTAAGCAACTCCTTTGATAACCAGAAAATAACTGACTTTCAGAGTTTGGCCCATTGCTGCGGGACTGTTAATAGTCTATTTCCCATAGTGACAGTTCTCTTAGCTTTAACCTTCTCTTTAATAATAAATAAATATACCAAGGTATTCCCTTTTCCCTAAAGTGGACACAATTATTACAACTATGTTGTCCAAGAAAAGGGTTTATTATTTCGCTTTCTCTTTTCGCCTTATTTTCTTGGTCTGTTTATTTTTTACCCCCTAAATAAATACCTGAATTGTTGTAAGGAATCGTTAGGATGAAGGTCACAGTAATACTGTCTAATAACTAATAATCATGTCTCTACACATGGGGAAAATGTAACATACTTAAAGTTCTCAATGATAATAATAAAAAACTGAAGAAACTTTTATATTTGTCAAGTGGGGGGGAGGGGGGGGGCAGTTGGTGAGGGGACCTACATTTAATACTAAGTGTTAAACCAAGTTTTCCCAGAGGACAGTGACAAAAAGGTTTTACATTACACCCATATAGAACTGTAACCAGAAGTCAACACCCTTCTACTAAGAGATAACTATAATTATTTGCTTCACTCATGTACATGTATTTACTTATATTCACAACTTGTCTGAATGTGGAGACTGAAGTTCAGTGCACAGCTGTGCCATCAACACTGACATTATGAATGGAAACAAAATGGTCAAATCCACTTTTGATAAGAAATCTTAGATGACATGCTGATGTAACAGGAACCTACAAAGGAAAAAACATACAAATAATATCAAAATGTAACAGCCCTACATTCACAATTAGGAGTGAATATTTGTATTTTTATACACTGATCAATTCTAAGTTTCAACAAGTCTCCCCCCCCCCCCCCCCAGGAACCCATGGCATTCAACTGAAAGTGCACATCTTTCCATCAGAACACACACATGGTTCAGAATGCCGGATACATATATTTTAGACCTGAAACACCATTGAAGCAGGATTCAATTTGCTGAATTCTAAATACTTACCTTGATCTCATCTCTCTGCATCTGACCCTCTAAATGTTCATACTCTGTCACAGATAACAATTACACATTATTAATAAATTGCATGTATGTTTCATTGAATTTGTCAGTCTTAAATTCTACAGTCAACCACACTCTGCAATCAGTCAGGCCTGGGCCATGTCAATGTGCATTGTACTGTACTGTCGGTGATCAAAATCAGAGGATTATTTGACTGAATGTCCTTGCTTAAACTTGTTTTAATTATTTTGTTATCATGTTCATCATTTTTTCCTAATTAAATTTTCAAAGTAAAGTCAGGCTATCAATTGTATCATAAATGGTAGCCTTACTTTACATTTTGAGACAAATGCTTTAAAAAAAAAACCATTTACCTCTTATTAACCAGGATGAACAACAACATTTTCTATAACATATCTATGGCTTCTTTTTACCTTTGTCCACAAGAGGTTCAAAGTCTACTGGTTCTGTTTTTGTGCTTTTCTCAATGCAGAGGCTTTTAACTGCAAATAAAAATTTATATGTGCTACAAAACCTTGAAGCTCCTGGTCTCTAATGAGCTGGTAACCCACATGTACCTGACTCCTCATGAAGTCTTTTCTCAATTTTTTACATCACATTAAAAAAAAAAAAAATACGTCTAATTTTTCACAATGTGGCACAAAAACAATGATGTAGCCCCTGTGATAAAACACAGGCATGCATAGCATGCAAGAGTTATTTTTTTGGCACGGTGGGTTGAGATTGGACACTTTGCATACCTAATGTTTTCATTTTTGTGACAGGAAAAGAGCATAACTTTCAAAAGAACAAAAAAATATTGCATTACTTCACCATAAGGGAAAGAAAAAAATAATCCAATTTAGCTGAACTCACACAGGTAGTTTTTGGTCTGTTGTTTCTATGGTATAATACTTCTAAGCAAAAATAGAATGCAGCGGTGCCATGCTTATACTGTTGTCTCCTTAACACCCATTGTTTGATTTCGTCACACAATACAATCTATTCTTCATTAAAGAGAGAGCGCGTTGCATGGCAAGAGACCAAATAATGGTTGCGAAAGGGACTATGCTTTCTACTGTTCCACTACCAGAAAGAATATCAAAATTATTTGTCTAAAGTTAGTTGCCGTAAAAATATCATTCTATGTAATTTTATAGCAAAAAGCAAACTGAAACTCTGTTGGACAATAATGCTGTTACTATAAATAATGAAATACAGGTTATTTACATGGAAATGACACAAGATTGAGCAAAGTCTAATGTGGCAAAATGGAATTTGATGGGTGGTACAATTCAAGCATGTGAAACATTGCCTACTGTTAATGTAGAGCAATGATTGGGCATGTTCTGATTAGATTTTGGACGTTGTTTTCATGGTATGTGTTTGGCATGTGCATTGTAAGTAAAGGAGCAGAAAAGACACCTTTTAACTTTAAAAAATGATGCAAAAAGTTAAATGGAAACCTTTCATATCACAAGAAGTCTTGACCTTTTGATGAGGATCTTGCGAAGGCCACAAACCATTGCCCTTATCAAATGAGCCCAAAATATTTGATTAATGTCATTATTTGCGCACAGCCCCCTAATTCCATGACATCATTTGTGCATTTTAAGTAAAGGAGCGGAAAAGACACCTTTTAACTTTAAAAAATGATGCAAAAAGTTAAATGGAAACCTTTCATATCACAAGAAGTCTTGACCTTTTGATGAGGATCTTGCGAAGGCCACAAACCATTGCCCTTATCAAATGAGCCCAAAATATTTGATTAATGTCATTATTTGCGCACAGCCCCCTAATTCCATGACATCATTTGCAAGAAAAGTTATGATTGGTACAAGATATCAAAATGTTGTGATATGATTGGTGTAAGATATATACCCCAATGCAGCAATCTGATTGATGTGAGATACATAACATACCCTAATGCTGGGATCTGATTGGTGCAAGCAACATACCATTCCACTCGCTAACATAGATATATTTTGTTATGAAAAAAAAAAAACTCAAAAACCATTAAATTGATAATGCCCATGTTACATTACACTAAACACAATTTCAAGATCTTCCACCATCATCCTCACCATTTGAAGATAGGAATTTTATATTTCCAATGCTCATTAATGCACTAAAGGTGATGATGAATTCTTGAGGAAACATTCCAGTTGTTGGCCAGAAAGTATCAAGGCTTCTATGGAGCAAAATAAAAAGACAATTAGTTCTGTTTTGGCTGATCAGGATGCAGCCACAGGAGTCACTGATGGTAAAATTTGAGACTCGCAGATTACAAAGACCCTTGTTTGAAAATGCAAGAGTGTGACTATATATAATTTAAGCTGCTTCACATGACCTCTCACTTTGGCTGTAAGACTTCTAGATGGGAACTTGAGTTGATTCTAAACAAGCTTTTTAGCCATAAACAATTGATGGCTCATGATCTTAAAGGTATCATTCATCAACCTTTGCCTTAGAGTTTTCCATTTACTTATTACTGAAATGTACTATAATAAAGTAAAACCCTGCTAACTTGAAACCCAAACTAACTCAAAGAAGATCCAATTTTCCCTGGATTTGACCCTAACTTTTTCTGTCATTGGTAAAATTTCCACACGGCCCCATACTGTTGTAAAACAAATCTGTTTTCCCAATGGCAGTGTATAGTTTTAGTCATTGTTTTCTCTATCCAAGAACTGAATGCATAATGTAGTATGGAGCTGTGTGGAAATTGTACCCTGTCATTAGATATCAGCTAAATTAAACCATTTTCTGTTTCCCTTTGGAGTTTGAGTTTGCAGTAGTTTTCAACTTTTGTGTGACATTACCAAGTACAGATAAAAGCAAGCATCTGCAAATATTGCGTTACTCCTCATACCTTTCTTTCCTTAAATCTTGCTTTTTAAGAATAAACAGATCATACACATTCAAGAGGGCCACGGGTTACCATGACAACTACTATCGCAAAAATGTTCACGATAGTACATGTAGAATGATTAGGTCATAGCAATTCCAAAAAGTATAGCATTACTGGGTTTCAGATAAATTGGAAGTGGCCTTGAAATATCTTAATTGTCCTTATCAAAACCTCAATTAACTTTGCTTGTTTGAAATTTGAAATGTTTGGCAAGATCTTCACCGAACGTAAAATACTTACCCATCAATGATATTTTCTGGTGGATGATTTTCATCAAATGATGTAGCAAGGGCAATAGTTGCTCCAGCACTACTTAAAGCCACGTCAAACATGTTTTTAGTGCTATTTTCTGAGGAGAAAAACCCTCGGTTTGATGGATTGTTTGCGAACGATGAGGTCCCTCCCAGAGGTGCCATATCTGGGCCAATTTCTGCTATTTGTTTGCTTTTGCTATCATCACCTGTAAAAAGGTTTGTTGAACTTGTGAGCGAATTAAGTATCGTATTACGTCATATCGCACCCAAAGGCTATATATCTAGGCCAAGGTTGGAAAAGGTCTTTTATGAACAACTACGCCGAGAAAACGGTTTTGTCAAATAGAGTCCCGATTTCATCATATGCATCCCAAAGGTTATATATTTAGGCCAAACGATGTACTAGCATTTGGCATGCAACTGAAGAAAATAATAATAATAATAATAATAATAATAATAATAATAATACGGGACTTAAGTCGAAAATAGTTCAACGAAACTATTTTTTTTTTGCCGCAGTTGACAATATCCATCACTTGAACAAGGGAGGGATAATAATGTTCGTTAACTATTTTAATACTTCAGTAACATTATCTTTAATCGAGATTTATTACTTTCTTGCAACTTATTATAATTATTTGCTGTTTATTGCAAACCTGATTCTAAGGAAACACAATTCTGGCAACAAAAAATTGAGACATCACCTCAAGGCCAGGTTATCACTAGGAAAGAAAAGTTGGAAGATGTTGAGTTTCCTTTTATTTTGCTTCCAGCCTTTTTAAATAAACCACTGACACTGTGTTACGCCACTCGCTTTCCCGCTAACAATCGCATGATTTAAAGCTAAAAAAACAAAACCGTCGGCTACAGCAAAAGTAAAAAAACTGTCAACAAGTAAAGCGCATTACAATATGCTTCCACTTGTTACAGTTTCAAACCAAACAAGCTACAATCTTGGACGCAACTGTTGAGATACTTGGCCACATTTCCACTTATTAAGGTACAACAGTTCACTTTTTCAACCTCCCCCCCCCTTACGGGTTTCCCCATTTCAAGGTTGTTAACATTGTCGTGCAGTGAAAACAAAGCCTGGTGGATCGCAAACCCTAAGAAACACCATTGAGTAGAAGGATAGGGAATAAATACTTCTTATCCGTTTTCAAGTACTATAGACACTAGCGAAAAAATCATGTATGAAATGTGTTTGTCACAATTAGTTTTGTCCAAGATTGTTGCTGCAGATATATTTACGTAAGACAACTTTTTTACCCGCAATGTACTTCTCACACTTGAACAAATTAACAGCAGGTAAAACGAAGAACATTCCTTTCTGCAAGTGGCGGTTTTCATCGGGATCTCCTAAAATAAGTGGTGCAGGGACAAGGGGCTTTGTGAGGTATGTTATCAAAACACAGACCATCCCTTTCTCAATTTCATGACCGTGAAGAGTATCACGATTTCTGTCCACAATGCCAACAGAAAGAATCTCGCCATCAACGACATAGGCAACTGCGTCGCTCTCTTTCCCCACTGGTACTTGTTCCCGCTCAGCCACAACTCCCCTGCCTTCAAAATCATCAACCTGCCCATTTTGATTTCCACCAGCCCGACTACAACTACCATTCACTTGACAACGCCCAGCTCCACCTACCCGACTACCAACATCATACCCCTGATCATGCCCAACTCTGCGTGCCTGATTACTACCATTATCCACCTGCCCCCGTCCAGCTCTACCTGCCAGAGTCTGACCCTCATGTACTTGGTCACTTCCAGCTTTACCTGCCTGACTAACAGTGTCTACCACCTGCCCAAGGCCACTTCTGTCATCTAACTGTCCAGGCCCAGCTCCACCAGCCACCCTACCACATTCATCAACCTGGCCACTGCAAGCTCTACCCGCCCAACTACTACCATCATCCAGCTGCCCATGCCTAGCTCCACCTCCCCGACTACCATCCTCATCAACCTGTTCAGGCCCAGCTCTCTGTGCCACGACCTGATTGCTAGTTGTTGCATCACCCATACCATCCAACTGCTGTTCTTGTGCAATATCTGCCGGGACCTGATTGATGATTGTGGCACCACCCGCACCAGCCATCTGCTGTGGTTGTTCAGCACTACATTCCTGACTTTCATTAGCCTCATTCCCATCTTGTGATACTGGCTTCACACCCGTACAAACAACGGACATTGTGCCATTTTTGACGGAAACAGTTATGGACGGATCCTCTGGCTCGTCATCAATCGTGTGTTCACTGCCATGAAACTCTATAATGGAGACACAGATTTTTTTATTTAATCCTGATCACTCTTAGTAAAACAGAAAACTTTTAGTACATAGATCAAATGCATTAAACTACATGTGAAAGAACCCTCTGGCAGAAATTAAATACCGAAAAATATGCAAAGCAAATTTAAGAAGGTTCTAATATGTTAGTTACAGTCAAATTGTGATACACATTAAAATCAAAGAGTTTGAATTTGAGATTACAGCGATAGGGATACACATGTTTCACTATATAAATGAATTCTGCTATCAGTTTGTTAGCTTTTTCACAATAAACTCAAACAAATATTGAATGTATACTTAATGACACATCCCATCTTTTTTGGTAATCCCCCAGTCATCATCACCATCATTATGGTTATAATGATTAACAATCTCTCAGCCTAAATTGACAATAATGTCAAATACAATGAAAAATTTGGCCAGACTTCTTAGACTTCATGCTTATAATGATCTTACTGAGTAAAACGACTAGTGTTTTTTTACCTTGTATATTTATGAGGTTTTCTATTTCCTTAGGAAAACCATTTGGAAAATTTTGCCACAAACCATGTGTTATGACATGTTGCAAAAGAGCACAAGAAATTTTATTGGATCAGGATGGAAAGTTCTTTTGGGTGGAATGTACTGTTTTAATCATAAGATTATCAAGACAACGAATATAGTGGTGATTGTCAGTTGCACTTACCTTTGGAAAACTGTTTGTAAAGTCTTGTAGTCACAAGACCATATTTTGATGCATTTTGTTTGTTTTTTCCAACAAACTTTTGGCCAGCACCAGGTGTGCCATAAGTGTGTACAGATGTACCTTTACCATGTCTGTTGAAGTATAGAACAACAACATCCCAACCATGATGTTGGTATAAAACATTTGCCTGAAATTCAATCAACAAGAAATATGTCACTTACAGATATATGTATTAAAGATCCTAGAAAATTAGGAAAAGGTCTTAATTGGAGTAAAACTGAGAATTCCATAAATATTTTACATTTCACAGTATGGTTATCATCATTAGTATCATGATCATTACTTTGGTTTGAACTCGGTGGAACAAACCGCTTACAAACAAAGTCTATCACAGTGCACCGCTGGCTTTCAACATGGAACATGCATCATGGATCACAGGTGCAACATTTATAGAAATAGGTGTGTAATTTATTGTTATAAAATAACTGAAAAGTAAAGGAGGAATTATATTCAAAAATACTACGGTGATCATGTCATCTAATGGGCCATGCCCTCATGGCATCAGGTGACATGGATCATCCTCTTGCTAAGTATGTACAATTTATTACATGGCTTTGCATACACATGCAGCAGTTACCCATTCTGAATGTTAATATGGCCATATAAGTCACATAACAGCAAATTGCAGTCTGCCAAAAATGCAAATTACTTATCTCATATATCAGTGGTAATTAAGTGAGAGACATACAAGAGCAATTTGCATGCACAACAGGGTGCCACCTAGTATTAAAATGGATTTTTTTTATCATTAGACTCCCTGGTTATCAAAAGTCTTTTTCTTTCATTCCTACAGTCTGTTGGGAATTGACAAAGAAAGCGTTCATCAAGAAAAAAAAGGGGGGACATTATTATATACCAACAGTTTTTAAGGAGTCAAGCAGAGTAATCCACAAGCAAAGATATTAATTAAAAGGTATTGAATATAAGGCTAAGAGTGTGTTTAGAATTTTCACTCAGCTCACAGCTTTGATGAAGCATGCATGCATGCATGCATTGTTACATTAATTATGTAGGCTACATGCAGTTAAAGGATGAACATAACAAATCCACTTGTCATTCCTTGCAGTAATTACCCGATACTCCAAAAGTTTCCTTTGTTGAGTGACATGTGTTTTCTTTTTCTTGGCAAGTTTTTCCCAGTCAAAGGTTTTAATATTGATTTTGGCCCCACACCCTTCCACCTTGCAACGCTTGGCTGCATTGTAATTCTGGCCACCACATGTGTCGCATTTCTGAGATAGAATTGTGCAACAAAAACAGACAATTAAATTGTTGTCATACAACTGTTTATTAACTACTGTAACCTGATCTTTATAATTATAATAATTAAGAGCTTTAATTTTGGGTGAGCTTGCGACTTGGGGAGCTTCATTAACCTCATATGATCATGAGGGGCTTCCAGAGCTTCATAAAAAAATAGTTCAGAAACAAACTTATGACTTTAAGACTCTGATTTGGAATGTATTGCAGGAGAGCCACAATAATTATTAATATTATTAGGGATCAGGTGTGCTACAAATAGGATGCTACGCCTACAATTAGGCCCGGGGGGTTCTCCCATATATAAGCTATATAGGTATGTGCCGCTGTGAAGGGCAGGGTTTTTGAGCAGTTTAGTCTAGGATAGGGTATGGAAATCAGAGAATTTTGGTCTAGAATAGGGTATAATTTACCTGGAACCGTTCAATTTGCTAAGAAATGTCTGAATTAGGGTACGAATTTTTCGCATCTAGTCTAGCATAGGGTCGCAAAATGCAGCTGAACATGGTCTAGTATAGGGCAAGGGTATCAAAGTCCCAGCGGCACATCCCTACCCAAAAATATCTGGAGTACCCCCCGCCGGGCAATTAGGGAAGGAATCTTACTTGTAAACAGAATATTTGTTTTTGTTAGCAGCAAGGGGGGTTAAAGTGACAGTTTAGTGTGCCTAATAAATCATAAAAGAAAAACAAATGCAACTTTCACTAGCTTAATTACTTTAAAGATTGTCAACACTTAAGGTAATAAAAGCATTTTCAAGCATGGTTGTTGCTGAAGATGGATAGGGTCTTGACAAATTGCGAGCCAGCAAGGCATGTGAGCCATTTCAGTTAACTTTAATAATACTTTTGTTGGGGCAAATAGTTGTCTGGTTAACCTAAATAGTATTTAGGTTAGCCTACAATTAGCTTAGGTGGCTTGAGGTTAGCCTTTATTTATGGTTGGGGATTTCTGACTAGCATGGCTTTCACGGGTCATGAATAATGCGAACCGGCATGCAAGTCATTGTGGTTAGCCTACGTTAGCCTTTGGTTAGCCTAAAACAACACTCTGGTTAGCCTTAAAATTACTCTTGTTAGCCTATAGTTGGCTTATGTACCTTATGGTTAGCTTTTATTTTAGGACCAGGCAATTCTGGCTCGCATGCCTTGCTGGCTCGCATATTGTTCACACTCAGATGGATGTCTCCTGCATGAAATGTCCACATACCCTGTACATAAATTTGTACCATAATTGTCACAGGCACAGTGTACGTGTACAAAAATGGTTTAGGCTCTGTGAGTCGATTCATTTCTATTTTTTGTTGTTCAATCACAGAAAAGCCTCAAACATGAAAAAAAAAACTATGTTGTCCACAAATATACTAACTGACCTAATCAGTCACGATTAAACATGTGTCCATTACCATCTGATTTAATTGCATGTCTAAACTAATTAACCCAACTGTCTAAAAAAGGTGGGTGACATTTAAAATGTGGAGCAACCTTATTAATAGAAAATGATTCAATATGTAAAATTTGAAAGATTTTGCTGCATTTCTTACCTTGAATGGTCTTTTATTTGGCCTGACCACCTCTTCAGAGTTTACTTTTGAAAAATAAATACTTGTGTTTGCACTGTTTATTCACTTCAAAATACTTTTAAAGTTGAATTTGGCAACATATCTTTAGACTGCCACTTATAAACCAGTAGCCAGATTTGCAAGGGTTTTTTAGTGGGCTTATATCGGGGGAGGCTAATTACAGTTCAACTCTCTCTTAACGGACACCTCTATAAGATGGACACCTGGTGTTGCTCCCTGAATGCTGTTTTTGTTTTTTTCAGTCATTTACTGTACATTTGAACTATCTATAAGCTGGACACCTCTTGAGGACAGACAGCTGATGCATGTCCCGAAGGTGTCTGTCTTAGAGAGAGTTGACTCATGTATATCAAGGGGAAGGTGAGGTGGGGGGGGGGGGGGGGGAGAGCTAATACAAGCCACATAAAATCAGTTATAAAATCAGCTATATATGCTACCACTCTTATTTTTTTACAAACACTTGCCAGCATTCGTAGTAAATTCACAATGTAAAGAAGTTAACCTAAAAGTCTTGAATATGACTGAGCGACAAGTTCAGGTAATTTCCAGATAGTGCAGTCTTTGTCAGCTGATTGAGCTGGAGATGTGTGTTCGTGCAAAAAATCGCAACTATTGCCAAAAAAATGTAGGGAAAAAGCTAACAAAGCTCAAATTATCAGAATTGTCTGATAGCATATCATCCAGCTTTTGTTTGCAATTATTTGTTTTGTTTTTCCTGCAAAAGGGGAAGTAGAAAGAAGTTGAAAGTTATTTCGCATATGACTAAGCCATGTTAAAATTGTTTTCATAAAGAGTTGCCTCCTATGTTGATTTGTTGTACCTATAACAGAAACAATTAGATAATTCAGATCACCGCCTGCAAAGCAGCTCAGTAAATTTGAGCAGTGCTGCCATGTACTCGAGAAAAACAACACAGAAAGTGGCCATGCATGTGAATGGTAAAAAATACTTCATTCTGGTATATTCTCAAAGAGCTTGTTGTGCCCTTGTGAAGGCATCGTGGAAAACACTAACATGCGATCAGGCGGCCATTTTTCTTGGAGAGAGGGTATGATCACAGGTTAGGAACTAGCCTATATTCTCACTTGTTGGGTAACATCACAAGCATAATTATATGCCTCTGGTCACATACTTAGCTTCATTTAAGTTATCTGAACTGGTAAAACAAATTTGTTAAGTCATAAGGAAGCACTTGTGCATCAAACGTGGCGGTCGTAGCTGCACTTAAATAATTCAAGCTGTTCAAAGTAATCAACCACAATCTAAAGCTCTCAGCACAGTTGTTATAACTTGCAAAAATCAGATATGAGAAACAAGGATGGCGCCATAAGATTTAACACCATGTACAACAAATCTGAACAAACTGAGCGATTTCCGAGTACAAAATAAAGCCAACTACAGAATACGAGGTCATTTCTGTAGAAATAGATATCAGTGAATCCTTTAGCTCGTTGTATTAGGGAGTGAAGTGGCTCGGCGGCCAGGCGGAGTTAGTGTTTGTGATATAATGTGTATAAAAGTGTTAGTGCCTAGGTGGCTGGTTTGGCTCGGTAGTGACCTTGACATCCGAGCAGCAGAGTCAGTCGACCGATACATCAGTAAAGGTACCCCTTGCTATAGGCCTGCATTCTGTAGTTGCCTCAGGAGTTCTGACAAGCATGCATATTTATCAAGTTCTTTTTTACCGAATTTGTTCCACATCACGTACTCATGTCTCATGAAAATTCACAAGGACCACAAGTCTGAATTATTCATAACTTAGACTAAAATGAAAAAAAAAGAAGAAATATTCTTACCTTCCGAATCAGCAGACGCCATGAATAAAATATGTTAAGCTAATTTTCCCTGTAAGAAAGGCAACAGAGCGAACAAGTACAGAACCGAGGAAATCCGAAATGGCCCGCGAAAATTAGTTTGATCCATCTCTCATATCCAGTCTACCACTAGCTTCACGGCCATCACAATGTTGAATGATTATACTTCATTTTGTGTCATTTGAGAAGTTATGATAATCCTTCATTTGCAGTGGAGATCGTGTTGAAGTGAGGGGTTCAAAACATTTCAAAATCGATTGCCCCGGAGAATACTGGGCCGAGCTCCATGCTGAATATGCGCAGCTTGGTTTTAATTGCTGACAAGTAGCATACTCATGTTCAAGATGGCGGACGTTTCATGCAGATATTGTTGCTGGCATTGATAAGAAATGTTTCCACTAAATACGAAACAATTTTCTGCTGCATTCCTGGATGTAAAGCGTAATAGTCAAGGTTATAACGAGGAGGTCAGTTCAGTCGACAGGGATGCAACCAAGAAGCTACTGAGGCCCTTCCATATTCCCCAAATCGGGCCTTCTTCTATTCCACAATGTCATCATCTTGGGACCATGATGTGGAATTTCATGTGGAATTGTGCGAAAAGAGGATGTCATCCGCCCGCTCATCATTTGGAATCAAGAGAAGACTCGCGAGTGGAATCGCGAAAAGCACCTGAACAATCATGTTCTTCAGTTCTTCCGGAATTTGAATTACATCGTATAACTTCAAAACGTAAAGCGCGAGAAGCAAACGAGCGACAGAGTGCGGAAAATATTGAACTTTCAAGACTAAATAAAACACAATATTTAAACAAGACCTCTTCTACAAGAAGTACTGATTCTTCTCGAAATAATGTTTGTTGTGAGGAAGCAGAACCACAAAAAGAGGTATCCTCCAGCAATCTAGCTGTGAAGAAGCAAATGTTTCCAATGAGACTTTTGTTAATAGCAAATTAAGTAAATCGATAAGAGCATCCCACTGGGATAGTGACATGAAATCTTCAGAGTCTGAACATTGTATTGTCTCAGATTATTTTGACAGAGAATCAAAGTTAAGTCCAACTTGCAATGTACTAAGTGAGTTGGAAACCAAGGTGGATGTTAATGGTATATATGGCAGAGAAAGTTTGCAAAGCGATTTGGTCTGCAATGGTGATTGGTGGCTAAACAGTGAAAATATTTCAAACCCCAAGGATTCGACTGCATCTCTCATTCCTTGTGCATGTAGAGATTGCTTGAGACACAGCTGCAAATAAAGCCTTTGACTCTGGTTAAGGATGGCATTTATAGCTAAAGGTCAGTTTCAAATACTTTTACCCTAAATCGGAACTTGGAGACAGTGATGTCTGTTCTCTTCACTGATGAGGAACATTCAAAGAATGCTGAACACAGTGATATTGATCTATGTGGGAAGATTTCCATTCTGTATGGCATCCAGGATACAATAGTGTCAGTGGTTGCTAGTGAGGTGGTAGGAATGTATGATTATATCTCAGGAGCTGTGTATGGATTGAAGGGATGCTGTCATGATGAATCTGAATATCAGTTAAAGGTAATTTATTCAAGTAGCTAGAGAGTTGGTGGCTTTGATGACCTAACATAAATGAATTGGTTGTATCTTTAGACTCCTGTTTGTTTTGTTGAATGATTCTGCCTTCTACAAAAATGTGTCTATGCTTGAAAATTGACTCGTAAAAATTTGGCAGATTTATCATGTAGTCTAAGCATTAGTAACATTGTGTTTCATCCAGTTCTAGGATGATTCATCCTGCAATCTATTAGTTACCTTTTGTTCATAGTCAGTTCTCAATCAGGCTTTCCAACCAGTCCAGATATAAAATTGTCTGGAACTTGTCGTCAAGGTTGTGGGAAAGTGCATGTAGTTCGTCTTTGTGTGTGGCAATGGACGTTTCACAGTGGCATAGCTAAAGCCAGACATCTTTTATCAGCTTGTCTTGCACTGTTTCCCAGTGGGCCCATGGAATTGGATGATATATCTCAGTAACTGCAGCTAAGTTGTTAACATATATTTATCAAAATTGCCATGATATTAAAGCTAGAAAGCTGTAATTTCATAAAGTACTTTAAATCAGTGCTTAGAATTTGTTTATCTATGTAGGACAAGAAGTACCCCCTTTCATCAAGTGCAGTGAATTTGGACCTTAAGGAATTCATAGTTCATTTTCAACAAAAACTGAGAATGTCATCTCACAGTGTTGACAATGACAATGACAATTTGTTAAAGGAGCACTCTCCTGTTGCCTGGTTACTGATCTCACTAGCTCTTGGAGTGACCCTTGACTGGCAAGTACAAGAGAAAGTCCTTGAATTTATAGAAACTTTGTCATCAGAGGAATTTGCTGACGAGCAAGCATCTGACAGTTACAACAAAGGATGTTTTTCAAGCCAGTGGTACAATCTGTTGGTAGTTGTTGACCAATATCGTTGTTGTGAGAAAGATATTCCACTGATTGAGGTATTTGAGTTTTGCAGGAATGGTGAAATTAATGTTGTAAACTTTGACTTAACTTAAACGATCAGTCCATGTGAAACAAGCCTAACTAAAGAATGGAACAATTGAAGTATTGCTGGTCATGCTGTGCTTTGATACATGTATGTCATCATGTAAAGTATTGATTATATTCATCTGCAAGGTTTTGTTTTACAGTACATTGTATGAGCTCTCTCATGAAGCAAAAGTTTAACATTTGTTTGTAGCAACTCTCATATTTTTGCAAGATTTTTGAACTGCTATAAAGAGGTTAAACTTCCTTCAGGAAGTGTTCAAAGATGAACTTTAACCTTTAACCCCTAAGAATGATTTACTTCTAATTTCTCCTTACAGTATCAACCTTGATTCAAATGTAAAGGTTATCAGAATGTAGGAAATAATCACCAATTTAAGTAGTTCCTGATTGTCAAACAAATTCTCCTTGTCAGTACCAAATGTAAGGGCAACAGTGTGGAGAATATTGACACTAGTTAGAATGTACAGGGTAAGGAACTCAAAATGAGAATTAAGCTTTTTTTAATTTTCCTTGACTTGGCCAATCAATTACCCAGCTGAAACATTTTGAAGTGAAGGAGGAAAAAACAGGCGAGGTTACAGTTGTATTTATTAGTTACATAACAGGAAGTGCCATTTACCAAATTTAAAGCAAGAGCAACATTGTTAAGCACAGCTAAAGTAGACACCCCAAAGATCTCCATACATTCAGTAGTTCCAGTTGCAACATCATGCCATTTTTTTTTCGTATTAAATATGCTGCTCTTATTGAGTATTGTTGTTTATCTCATAATGTACTCACTTCGAATATGGATGGCGATGATTCAACTGCATGCTAATAAATTTTATTACATAAACTGCAGTGTTATATAGGGATTTCCAGCCCTAAGAAAAGCCATAACAACACAGGTGAAAAAAAAATACGTTTTTTTTTCACGAGTGCTTGATATCGCTAATCAGCTGCTTACATGTTACTCACCTTTTACACCACTCAGTCATGTTGATGAATGAATGGCAAAGCCCTCACTGTTGTTTGTCGGAATTTCCTCAGATTATGGCTGCTAAAAAACCGAAAAATCCCTATCACTTACAGACAGTAACGTTCAAACTTGCCTAGAAGGGGAAGAAAATCAAAATACGAAAAGGAAAAATGAAAGTTATGTATTCAGTGGCTTTGGTAATAATGGGAAAATGGTCACTAAGAGAGTGGCAGTGTAATGTGGCCTTACATGTTACAGAATTATGAAATGTTTGCGTGCATCATGGATTCTCATGGGCTTACATGTGAAGTCATATCAACAGTACAATAAAGTGGCAAAATTTGGAAGAATGGAAAAATGACGCAACTATTTGCCTTGGTTTAGAGGCAAGTACAAGAGTTAGGCTTGAAACTTTTTCCACTGACTGTCCTTTGACAGGGACATAAAATATTTAAAATTGCCATTTTAGCAGGATATGTTACAGTTGTAGTAATATGTATTGAACAATCTAGATGAACTGTGTTCAAATGAACACTTAAAATTTGTGACAGATTTCTACAATTCAGGAATGTTTGGAAGAGATATTTGAGCAATCTGTGGATATAAAAATGAAAACAAGTGTGAGCAGTGCATAAGCCATGCAAGGGCATAAGGCAAAAGCAAGAAAGAAAGGGGAAGCTAGGAAAGGGTAAAGCAAGGCATGGTGTGCCACTGTGTCTAGAGAATCCAGAAAATTCACTTAAATTATTTCACAATGGTCCATAATACAGGTTAGCCCCAGCATTTCATCAGACTTTCCTGACAATTTTTGTTTACCCACTTATACTCCTGTAATATCTTTATGTTATTATTTTGGTTGATTTTAGTTGATTTATCTTTTCAATCCAGGTGGAAGGGAAGTGTTATTTCAGGCAGGTCCTGAACATCCTTGGCTGATCAAGACATATTCAGAGGTAGCCCCACACCCCTGTGCACAAGCTCTGGGCCAAGAATTCTTTCAGAGTGGAATCATACCTAGTGACACTGATTTCAGGATTTACAGGGACTTTGGCCAAGTACCAGGTATCTGAACTATGGACTGACACCCAGAGACTGATTGAATGACTGAATGACTGACTAAGGGAATAAATGACTTATTGACTGATTGTTTGAACGAATGAGTGAATAAACAACTTGATGACTGGCTTACTGAACAACTTACTGACAGATTGACTGACTGATTGACTGACTTACTGACTGATTGTATGATTGACTGACTTACTGACTGACCGACTGAATGAATGAATGAAATGCTCCTTAACTGACTGAATGACTGGTTAGTATTTGATCAATTCATTATTCACTGATTACCTTATTGACTGATTGATTGTAATCTTAGTGAAAATCTCTTTTGCATTGAACCAATCTGGTTAGCATACTAATAATTTTCTGATGTGTAGGAATGGACCTTGCCTATATTGCCAATGGTTATGTTTATCACACAAATTACAATACACCAGCTGCTGTTACTCCAGGCTCTATCCAGCGTGCTGGTGGTAACATACTGGCTTTGGTCAGGAGCATAGTTAATTCACCATTTCTGGCTGACCCTGGAGAGTATCGTTTTTGTGGTACATTACCCTGAAAGAATTGCTTTGGTGATAAATCTGACATCAGCTTTTGTGGCAGTTCTTTGTCTTATGAAAAAATTCCTTCATTTTCCAGCAAAGAGAACCATCTTTGAAGAGGGTAAGGCATAATTTACAAGTAGATATCTATTATTAACATTCTACATTTTCTAAATTTTGTACAATGCGCCATGAAAGCATAGGCCTTAGAGCTGACCTGAGTACATCTTCTTTTCCGTGTGTGAATTAATCAAAGTTTTGTGGTCTAAAAAAAAAAAAAACCATGCACAACAAAATAAACAAGGTAACAATGGGGGTTTTTTTGTTTTTTGTTTTTTTGTTTTTTTTTTTTATCAACTCTTTTAGAGCATTTCGTAAAATATGATTAGGTCATTTTTGGGACTGGTAAGTTTTTATATTCTGTTCATTGTTTCCATGCATGTTGATAAAATTGTCAACATTTTCAATTTTCTGTTAAGCCAGTTTCCTACTGTTATAGGGAAAATGGCATAGATGGGGGGTGTCATACAATGTTTACAATATTGTGGATCTTAAAGTACACTGCAATTGAAAGCTGTCCTTAACACTCTTTTTAACTGTTTTTTTTCATCAGGCAAAGTATTAAGACTTTCATCTGGTGTAGGAGACCTTATCATCTCTCTGTTCATCCTATTACTCTCATGGATAGTTGGAACATCATTTTCTGTGGCTGTAGGTGTCCTTCTGACATACTCAGGTCACTCACTAACTTGGTACTGCCGACCCTACATACTCTTGGCATTATACACAGCACCATCTCTACTGGGCATTGGTTTGGTTCATTTTCTCATTAAGAAGTCTATTGTGGCAAAGGTAGACACGATTTAGTTGTCAATTTAGTGACAAGCAAAGAAAATTTGACAATTTCCTTTCTTCTTATGACCAATATATTTGATCTGGGGGGTGACAGTCATGGACTTCAAGACAAGCAGTTGACTACCAGAGTTCCACCACATACTTAATATGTCCCTGGTTAATCTGGTCAAAATAATCACCTTTTGGCCTCTTAATGAACTAATTCCCACTCACATACTTTTGCTGCATCTAATGCTGACTTCAATACATTTTGAAACACCTGGACAGCAAGGGGTTAATGGGTCAACAGAAAAGTTAATATTGTTTTGCCTCCTTTTTGGTCTGCATAATGTACTTTTTGTGAACTGATCATCTCAAGTCTTTGTTTGTGCTCATTTGAATTTCATTATTTGTCTCCATTGAAAGTGAATTTTATTGTTGGGTTAAAGATTTATCAATGTCTTAATTCTTAAGTATGAAAAGAACCAAGAAGAAAGAACAAAGAACAACATATGAAAAGAACCAAGAACCAAACTTTATATTTTCATTTTGAACTCTGCTTTCAGTTTCTTATTGCAGAATTTGTAGCACTGAGCTATGTAGTGTCCTCCTTTTCAGGCAGTAACTGGTAAAATTCATCACCAGTAGCACCTCTTGTTACCACCTAAAATCACTAAATATTCTGGAAAATTCAACATTTTGAAGGATTGGTCTAGAAATTTAATATACCTGTTGTGCTTAAAATAATGGAGAACAGTGGCTATGCACACTTGTTATGCTTCCAATGAAGCAGAACAACCAGGATTTGCTGAAAATGCAAGTTGCAAAGCCCTAACACTGTGCATGCTTGCATTTTAATTATTCAAGCCTTCAGCATAGATTATTACTTTTTGGAGGGTTCTAAATTCACACTGGAGTGCACATTTTCACAACCATTTATTAGACCATTAAATAGTGGGTATGTTCACACCATTGATGACGCCATCCAAAAGATGTTTTTCAGTTATACCTCTCATCAACATTTTTTCTACATGCAGCACACATCAAAAACATTTTACAATAATGCTGGTGAAGTGGTTCAACAAGATGCAGGTGCCTGGATCACTCCACTAGACTATCTTGGCATACAGCCATTCAGTGATATACCCATGTTTAAAAAGGCTTTGCCTCACCTCAGGATGGAGTTTATGGAGGTTTTCCTTATTACCTGCCATTGAAGCATCTTGTGCGGTATGTGGTACTTGCTCATTCAATGTTTATCTGTTGGTCTCTGGTCATTCAGTGCATGGCCAATTCACTGGAATTTCATCAAAGAAAAGTATGGAATAGAATACAAGCTGTCAGGCTTTGCTAACTTAATATGTTAGGCAAGTTGGGCAGAAAAATACACAGCCTTGCTTTAACTCTGGAAAGGGAGGGGTCAACAGAAAATGGCACAGAAATATTCTGGTGAAACAGTAGCTCTATGTACCCAGATTTTCAGAGCTTGTACATCATCATGATCCAATTTTGCTTCATTAATCAACTGGCTAAAAAATGGGGACCATGTGTTATCTAAGTGTTGATCTTCCTTTCATACCATATTTGATTTATTTACTTTGCTTACCTATCCTTGAATCTTTAAGGAGCACTTTCACAGCTACTTGATAACAAAGCTACAGTAAACAATAGGTACCATGAGCCGTTGCACTTTTTTTCTTTCACTGTTACTCCAATATACCTATAGCATTAAGTTTGTGACATTTACTAAGTGATTTGTTGTACTTGTTCCATAGATCCTATATATAGAGAAAGAATCCTGCAGGAACTTAACTCTGAATTTATTTTATTACCATTCTAAATATTTAAAACTACTGTCTAGTTCAATTTATAATTCTGTTTAACTGTGAAGTGTTATATTTGCAATCAGAAAATCTTGGTATCTCCCTGGTCCTCCACCCCAAGTCAAAACATCTCCAATGGAAGTGAAATTGCTACATAGGAAGAAACAGGATCAAGTTTACTCATTTAAATTCTCAATATCAGGTCAGGTTTCTCTCTTCTAACCCTTTGACCCCTTGAAGTGACCAGCATCTAATTTCTCCTTTCATTATCATATCATGCATTCATATCTCACTAGTGTCTGACTTCTCACTGCCTTAGGTCCTGATCACATGGCTGTATATGTATCACCTGCTTATGACATATATATATATATATATATATATATATATATATATATATATATATATATATATATATATATATATATATAAAGACTCACTTATGTGGTAGTTGGAGTAGTTGTTGTTGTTGGAGCAATGACATAGAAAGCTATACTGAGAGAGGGTTACTGCTGAAGATCACTTATTTCAAGGAACTGTGGAGACAGCAGTGAGATTGTGTCAGTGGTGAGCTATGATTTAGACTGTGGTGGGCTTAATTAAGTTTATTAATGTTAAGTATTTTACTGCTTTGAGGAGTTGCTCCTTCTCAATAACATCACTTGCTGTTTAATAAAATATTAAGTTTGTAGGATTGTAGTGTTTTCTGTCAGTTAGATTATACAATAACAAAATAAACTACCGGTATTAGTATCTGGTGTTTGAAAATTGATAACCTTAGTCTGTAAGCAGGTCCTTATTATAGGTGCTTTGGCACAAGTGTTTCTTCACTTGCAGGAAAATATGAGGCCTTGAGTAACACAGCACCACAGCTGTAGAAATGTACACCCTTTAAAAAGTGCAAGATTTCATTTTGTCGTTATAGAAATGAAGAATGCTTCATATTGTTGTTACAAAAACAAACAATGCTTTAAGGGTCATTATTCAAACATATTTCAGTTCTGACTAAATGATTGGTTTCTGTGTGTTAGTCAAAGTCTTCATGGTTTTGGTGGAAATGAACACTGCATAAGTGATAAAAATTTCTCAAATTCACAAAACGTTTGTGAGTTCAAAACAAGTTCATATCAAATGAACAATGCTTCATTTTGTTGTCATCACTAGAACATATTTCTTTTCTGATCATCATCTTCATGGTATTATTAGGAACAAACAGCGCTTTATTGATAAAGATTTCTCAACCTCATTACCCATTTAGAGTCTGTCAGTTAGATCTTTTCAGTATTTGTTTCCTCGTGAGGCATGACTCAGGATTTCTGGCAACAAGACTTAAAGTTTCAGGCAACTTGACTCTGGTTTTGAGCAACATGACTTTTGGGTGACTTGACTTGAGCCCTGGTGAACCCCCTCCTTGACCTGTCTCAAGTATTCCTTGGGCAGAGAAACGTGGGTCCTGCAGTACTGATAGCAAGCACTTGCTCTCAGGCTAATATATCCCAAGATTCTTTTAATTTAAATATCATTTCAGCCAAAAAGACACCTCCCGGCCAAGAGCAATTTGTTGGACTTTGCTGTGGCAGCTCATTATATTCACGGTAAAGAGTCATCTTCACCTTTCCTCAAAGAAGTCATTCAAGCTATTCCAGACTGGATTTTTGCTAATGATTGGGTGGACACATACAAGAGCTGGTCTTACACTAAATAATTCCCTGTATTGCAAGAATGCATCAGTCCAAGACCTTCTAAACACTACTATGAAATACTGATAAACAAAAATTTCAAGCCAGGAATTTAAAGAATTGCACCAGTTTGAAACAGTTCACAGGTTGAAAATTATCATGAAGATTTTTACATTTTAGGGCGGATGACCTCAAAATTATTTATCAGGATTATAAGAAAATTTGACAGGAAAAAAATGGATGTGAAATAACACATCATCAGAAGAAGTCAGGCTGGTCATACATGAATCCAAAAAATTTTTAAAATCACCTTAATTAATTTATAACGATTTTATCTGGAAATTAAGTTCCAAATAAAACTAAGGAATCAAGAAACAAAGTAAAGGATTGTTTGCTAGCCTGTGGTCTGTCAGCAGACCCTCAGTATAATGATCCCCTTTAATGCCCAAGAGTGCCATAAGGGACAAAGCATGTTGAGGGCATAAAAACATAGCCCCCTCCAATATAACACTTGATATACCACCCTTCAACTTTTTGTCTTTTTACTGTATTGGTCTATATCTCACAACAAACAATGCTCTAGGAGCTACAATTTAAGCTATAGTTTATTTAACAATCGGTTCATACGTCAGCGTGCGTTCATCGAGATATGAAGCACGCGGAAAGTTTGGAGAGCACGAGAGATGCGTAAGAGTTGCTCGTGGCGTAGCTCTAGCTTCTCGAGTGCTCTCTAAACTTCCCAAGTGCTTCATATCTCGATGAACGCACAGCTGACGTATGAACCAATTGTTTTAAAACATTTTCAACTCAATGGAAAATTTTTTCTCGAGGGGTTTTGTTTGCTGACGTTATGAGCGTGCACAATAGGAATATGAAGTACGCTCGCGCAATTGAATTTGATTATACAAATTTACTAGCCGTTATAATATAACATAGCGTGTGAATTTGTCTAATCAAATTCAATTGCATGAGCGTGCTTCATATTCCTTTTGTGCACGCTCATGACGTGAGCAAACAAATCCCTCGAGAATTTTGCACTCAATCAGAAAATGAATTCACCTGTCAGGTTTTTGACCAATCTAAGACAAGATCGTTTACAGCGTAGCGAAATGTTTTCCTGAAATAAAATTATTAACGGGCTGAAGCGTAGCAGAGGGATTATCGACCCTTTCACAACATTTAAACCATCGGGTTGAAAATGTTATAAAACAATTGGTTCATACGTCAGCTGTGCGTTCATCGAGATATAAAGCACGCGGGAAGTTTGGAGAGCACGAAAGATGCGTAAGAGTTGCTCAAGGCGTAGCCGAGAGCAACTCTAGCCTCTTGAGTATATACCTATATACCCCATATGTATAAGGCAAACAAAATTTCAACCTTTTTTTTATTTTTCACTTTGAACACTTCTCAGTATTTTTAGTTACATTCTCCTCGCCTGTTTGTGTCGTTATAGCATACCCCTGAAAATATCTTTGAAATGATATATTATACGTGGTCTAAAGGTTCATCGTTCTCGTTTTAGAAAAATTTGGCATTTCCCTAAGGCAGTAAAGGGATAACCGTTTCCGCACGAGTGGTTCTTTGTTTGCGGGAGAATATTAGGCCTTGTGTGACGCAATCCAGTCAGCAAGGGGTCTAGTACTCATTATTGATGCTAACCCCCCGTCAAACTTCTCCCTGACTTTATTCAAACTTTCCTGTGGAAAGAGAAACGCATGTCCTACACCCTGTTAAAGCAGTTTAGTCAGAAAAATGGAGCATGATGGTAAACTGAGCGAGAGTAGCTGCAGAGCGAAAAGAGGAGGGAGGTTTTGGGTTGAGTTGGATAATACTGGAAACCTTGATTCTATTTTCGCTCTACTGCTACTATGTGCTGTTCACTATTGTGCTCTGTTTTACTGACCGAACACCTGGAACAGGCTAGTTGTTTTCAAATTTTAAGCTCTTAACCAATTGAAAGGGGATATAGCTATCACCCCTGGCTTTTATAAGCCTTTAAAGAAAAAGCTGAAATGAGTTGGAACTCCCCCTATTGCCAGCGTAACTGGCATTTTTGTATGCGCTTTGATGTGTCAAACCAGGAGGAGCCTTGGAAACAAGTGACAAAGCCATGAGAGGTTTGGAACAGAAAAAGTGGTTTCTCTGACCAAACTCCCACTTCTTATGGGGAGCCACTTGTGCCAATATCATCAATCGCTAGTGATAAAACTCAGTCATTAGTGCTAAAATATCAATCGCTAGTGATAAAACTCAATCGTTAGTGCTAGCAACAACTCCACGAACTCCTTGTGACAGAAGAGACCTTAGGTAGATCATCCTGTCTACCTACCTCACGCCCTGACTTGAAACCGACTCAAAGCCCGAGTTTCCGAGGATGACGCAACACGTGCTTAGCCCAAAAGAACAACAGCACAACTCTGTCGATTGTGACTGTGCTCGGCGCCTGATGGACAGCAAAAAACCCGTTTTCTTTAACTTCTCGATGCAAAACATTAATTGATTGCAAGAAAGCCTCATTTTGGGGGTTAGAGCATTTACTGTAAGAGAAACTCAGTCCGACTCAGGACTGATGCTGAGAAAAAAAATTGTTATCTCTCATATATGCTACATGCGCCGCCGTTTGCAATTTGTACGCAACATATTTCATCGTATGAAAATCTGACAATTTTTGTCCTACGCAGTAAGCCATCGAGGCTTGATATTTTGAGAAAGTTTCATTTTTCACGAGAAGATCGAACAACGAAATAAACCTTGCAATAATTGTTTTTAAAGCACATAAATAGAGATATATATTGGTCAATGTTTGCACATTATTTAAATGACTTCAAATTTGATTCCACTAGTAGTACGGTCATTTGAAAACTTTTTTCTCGGCTTAATGAGTTACTAGCAAATTTTATAGGTATGGTTGGCTCTGTGAGCTCTACTTTAATAATATAAAATAGATATATGGGATCGGACGAGGTAAAAGCGATTGATGATAAATGGACTCTTCCCCGGGATAAAGTTAATTCTGTTTTCGTATGGTTTCAGCTGGTTTGTGCTAATTTAAGTTTCAAGTGAAACTTTTCATTAATAGTTGATTAAAAGATGACAATCTGTTAGTAAGCCTTTGCTCTTTTGTTTCAATAGCCTTGATAATTGGTCGTCAAACACTTGAATACTTATTTGTTTTGATAGTATGCCAAAACAGTACTAGCACTGTGCGCCCTCTGTGCGCCTGTCACGCTTTAAGTTCGCAAGAAAATTACTCCATCATCGAAGAAACTCAACTTTGAAAGGTAAATGGACACTTACGTATTTTATTTTTTTTGTCATGAATGCATGGTACGAGTATTGATGCGGTCTAGTTCTGCTGGTAGTTTTTCTTTAATTTTTCATCTTTCAAATGCGAAAAAAAAAAAAACTTCAAGGAAGTTTTCCCTTTCACAATGATGACATTTTAAACAGGCTAAGTCTTGCAAGTTTACAATTGTAGTAAATGAAAAATGACGAGTTCAGACCTGATAGTTTTAAAAGCGTGATGTATACTACTCAGTTTAAGATACGGCTGTCTAAGACAGCCGTAATCTTCACAAGAAACGTGACCAAAAATTGGTTTATTACTTGGTTGAAAGCTATATTGAGAAAAAACATTGACAGTCCTCTGGCATCAAGTAGACTGAGCTTCCCTTTAATGTACCGTTGTTATCGACGTAAAATGACCCATTTTAGATAAAGAAGTGAAAATATAAAAAATAAAATATATAATATAAAATATTCTGTGAATTTCCATTTTTGGAAAAAAGAAATAGGACGTCTTTCCCATATCAGTAATGATGTTTTAAAGACGTTGACCTTGATACTTCATTTTAATAATTTTGGAAAATCGGAAACGATAGGTTCTGGGAAAATATTTCAAAAGCGTGATGTATATTCGTCAGTTTTAGACAGTTGTTTAAGCCGGAATCTTCACAGGAAACCTGGCTCAGAATTAATTCATTTTTTCGTGAACAGGTGGAGTTGAGAAAACATGTTCAGGTCTTTTGCTTCAAATCGACCGAGCCTCCCTTTATGTACCACTTTTCATAAACACAAAATGACCTATACTAGAAAAAGAAGCTGGCACTTGATGGGGAACATTTTATGCCCATTTGAGATTTTATGGACTTCAAAAGAGGTGCGAGGTCCTCCACCTAGTTTTCTAATTAAAACGCATGGTGCTAAGAACTTTGCTAATTTCAATCATTTTAAAACATTCCCCACTTAGATCGCTGGCTTACATCTGAAATAAGGTATTCTCTTTTTTTTCTTAATCAAGGTGAGTGAAACCTGATATTCTGCTTGCTGCTCCAGAGTAAACTGACATGAAGGTATTAAAACGTAAAGATGTTTTGCGCATGCAATCTAAATTTAGAATGATGCCCCTTTTCTCCAAGCTTACCTTCTTGAAAGTCGTCTTTCACGACTTGAAATCAATGATATGTCACCTAAGAACAAGACCAAACACATCAAAACAAATCAAAGGCGGAAAACACACTTTGCACAATATTGCGGGAGATATTTTACCGTTGGCCTTACATTTGTCTTTAGAAAAAGCAATACATTGAGGCATGAGTGAGACATTTGGCCACAAAATGGCTGGCAATTGTTTCAGGAAGTTCGGGTGATATCTAAAAAGCTCAATACACGGACATCCTAACAAAAAATAAAGAATTCGAAGGAGTGAATATTACTGTGCTCAAGTGCTGTTCTCACGTTAACCTCAAGTTACGTAAGACTCGGCTTTAATCATCAAGCTACAGGAACATGTACATTGAATAGTGAAAGAAGTGGCCCACATTGTACTCAGTTTTAGGCCTGAAACTTAAATCGGCTGAGCTTTGGGATTTGCTGTTTAAACCTAAAAAAAAAAAAGAGAGAGCAAACGGAACGAAAAGGCCATTTGTTAATGTTTTATGCAATCAAACGTAGTTTGTGATAAGGTGGATCTGAAGCCCATGTGCTTTTATGACGTATTTTGATGTGATAACCACTTTGCAGTAAAATTAGAGGAGCCAACAAGCGTGGTTTTAGATCGTCATTACTTAACCGGAAATTAACAAATTCAGTTGACGCCTCCATCTTTCAGTAAGTGTTCAATAATAATTTATTTATTTTAGTTATTTTTTTTTACCAACTAAAAACTACCAAGATTACACAAATGAAATGGATGTGTGTACGAGAGTTTATTATATCGCTGGCAGAGCCCGCGGGCAATATGAGGCGAATTCTGTGTTCTAATTGCCCACCGGAGCGGGCCCATCTTGTCCGCAGGGAATTTCCCATTTTGATTCAGCGCAAGAAAAAAATTACTTAGAAAAACGACTTTCTTATGTTTGGACAATACCGGCGATAAGGTCGCAAAAAGCGGCAAAAGACAGTGAAAAACAAGGTAACATAAATGATAAACTTAAACGATCCTCGTAGGTTTATTTTCTACAAACACAGGGGGCTTCCTTTCCAGTCTTTCGAAATGAATGAGTGTTGATTCTTAATTAAGCGATGATCTTTTTGTTTATCATGAATCCTTTATTGACTAAGCTTGTTCGGTCTAAATGGCTGGATATTAGCCTCATTCTTTTTCCGTGTTATTGACCTCGACTTAGTCTCGTCTATGAAAGTACAAGAAAGGAACTCGGCCAATATCTAGCCCTCGTGACCTCACACTTGTTCAATACCGCATATATAGGATAAACTTATAAGATTACCGTTTTTCATTGATACTAATTTTAAAAATAATTTTTTTTTCCTAAAGGGATGCCTCAGCCACAAATTGTTTTCCTATTAGTGATGTCATTTGGGGTACAATGCTTAGGTATGTAGACGCTTTATTCTTATGGCATACACATAATGTGTTACAAGTCTTATTAGATGCCTCAAGCTGAGGAAGCTCTTTAAGGTGGCCAATTTACGTTATAAACTAAGTTTATAAGAAGAATTATGGGTTGTGTGTGAGTTTATATGCAGAAAATGGAACTAAGCTATTGGTGGGAACAGGGTGTCGAGAAAAACAAGAATAAATTAGGTGAATGAAGAGCGTTCGCTGATACCGTGGGAATTACGAGTGAGCACATGGCAGTCTGCGACCTTCCTTACAACTAAGCAGTTTCGAAAGCCGCAAAACTCTTGAACAACTATTTGTCTTTCAAATCGGAACTCTTAATCCCCGCGGTATCAACGAATGCTCTTCAATCAACTAATGTATTCTTATTTATCCATTTCCTGCATATAAACACACACGCAACCCACAATTCCTCCATTCTCTGTGAAGAAGGGCTAGCGCTCGAAAGTCAGCTTTGAAACTCTTTGCGGTGGCCAATTTACATTATCAACTCACTTGATGAAGCCAAAATTATCTTGTTCTACTCCCTCACCGACGCGGCACCACAGTTTCTTTGGAAACTGACCCCCTTTATCAAATGATAAATAGCATGGTTTCCGCAGGGCATTTGGGACAACTTCCAACTAAACACCACTCGCAGCTTCGCCGTAGATGATATGAGTGTTGAACGCCCATGATTTTCAATTTTCACTAAAGAAGTAACATAACGTCACTCACAGTCCACAGCAAGTTATCAGTGTCGGTCCAATTAGAACGAAATTCAATACCAGCAAGATCTCCCCTAGTAACACCCCAGAAATATAGTGGTGAGGAACCTTAATTGTTTCACTCTGCAAATGCAATTATAATTTATTTATCGCTGACAAGAATTCTCAGCCCTTATTTCAAATCAAGAACTACTGTAATAACTGGAATTCTTGATAACGAACGTCTCTGAACGAATCAGGGGGAAAAATTCATTCAAAAATGTAAAAATTTTAGATTAGAGTGAACTAAGTTCAACTTTGAAAATTATTATTTTTCTAATAATTATCTCATTTTCTTTCTCTTCCTGTGGAAATCTATAAACAAATCAGGAAGTAAGTGTCCTAATTATTTTATTCACTGTTAGTTAGGAATACATGCGCGTGGCTTTTTCCTTTCAGTAGATAGTAGTTCTGACATTAATAACTGACAGAATTGATTAAAAATTTAAATGGTGTATATATTTCATATAGATTGATACTCTTATAAAAATCAGGGGCAGTCCTTCATCAAGGAATCTGCATGACTACTCGATGAACAAACAGATTGAAACAACTTCCAAGATGATTCTTTTCTTCATTAAAATGTTTCATATTTTTTCCTTTTTACGTGTCTGCATGCTGTTATCCAATGTCGGAAATGAATGATCTTATTATCTTCATATGAATGTTTTTATCAAACTCACTGAGACAGTAATTTAATTAGCAAATCTAAGCTTTGACCGAATCATAACTTTTAAGATAACTCTTTTCTTACATTGATAACTTGAATCTCCTTACTTTTATCAAGAATTCTATCAACGATTCTCCTCTCTTCAAAAAAGAATCAAGGATTCTGCTAATATGAGAATGAATCAAATTAACTTTTCAAATGATTACTTTCTTTTAATAATTAATATAATCCTTTTACTTTTCCTGTGGACTTTGTGGAACGAATCAGTTTGTAAGTGTCTTCATACTTTACATAATGATTAATATGAAATTGGCTTGTTCCTTTTCATGAGGATGTGGTGCAATAACCCCCATTATGTGCAGTATTGATCTAAAGACATCCTCATAACTGATCAATCCTATAAAGTTATCACGCCCATAAGAGCCCAATAGAGACGACAGATCATCAGTGATTTTAAAATAATACTATAATAATATGAGAAAAATGACTTTTCTTCACATTATATTTATTATTATCATTTAAGTCCTGTATCAAGGATTCTGCCACCTCTTGAGTTTGAGAATAAAATTAACTTTTCAGATGATTACTTTCTTTTAATAATTAATATAATCCTTTTACTTTTCATGTGGATTTTGTGGAACTAATCAGTTTGTAAGTGTCTTCCTACTTTACTCAATTGTTAATTAGAATGTGACTTGTTTACTTTTCATAAGGATATGGTGCAGTAACTACCGTAATATGCAGTATTGATTCAGTTCTAATCACATCCTCATAACTAATCCATCTTATGATGTTCATCATGCCCATGAGAGCCAATCAGATGGCATGGATCCCCAGTGATTTCAAAATACTATCCTTATTGATATAATAAAAATGACTTTTCTCTACATTATATCACATTATATTTATTATTATCATTTAAGTCCATGATATATTCTTTGGTGCAAGAACATGATTACTTTAATCATAGCAAAAAACCCTGATTTCCTTTCATATTAATGCTATGTAACCAGAAAAAAATTGGCTTAAAATATGAGCCTGGCTGTTTTTCTGATTTACATTACTTGTTTACATGATAGTTAATGAGCATCCCGTAGTGTGGTGATTTCATTTTACTTTCAAATTAAGGTTGTTGTTTTTTTAAATGGAATCTTTTTACTTAGATTGAGAACTCTAGCAAGGATTCTGCTAACTCTTCAATATCAGAGTGATTGAAATGAACTTTTCTAATGATTACTTTTTTTAATAAATAATACTATCTCTACTTTTCATGTGGATTTTGTGGAACAAATCAGATAGTAAGTGACTTCATACTTTACTTAGCTGATTTATATTGATTTTTGACATCATGATATTTAATGAGCATTTGGTAGTGTGGTGACTTCATTTTACTTTCAAATTAAGGTTGTTGTTTTTTTTAAATTGAATCTTCTTACTCTGATTGAGAACTCTGTCAAGGATTTTGCTAACTCTTCAATATCAGAGTGAATGAAATTAACTTTTCAGATGATTACTATTTTTAACAAATAATACTATCTCTTTACGTTTCATTTGGTTTTGGTGAAACGTATAAGATCGTAAGTGTCTTCATACTTTACTTAATTGTTTGAGAGAACTTGGCCTTCTCTTTTTTATAAGGGCATGGTGAAATAGCTACCATTATATGCAGTATCGATCAAGTCTAAAGACATCCCCATAATTTATCAATCCTTTAAAGTTATCACGCCCATGAGAGCCCACCAAAATGGACAGATCATCAGTGATTTCAAAACAATACTATTATTAATTAAAGAGAAATGACTCTTCTTCACATTATCTTTATTATTATCATTTGAGTCCTATACCAAGGATTCTGCTAACTCTTGAGTATGAGAATGAATAAAAATACCTTTACAGATGATTAATTTCTTTTAATAATCAAATTAATCCCTTTACTTTTCATGTGGATTTCGTGGAACAAATCAGCACGTAGGTGACTTCATACTTTACTTAGCTGATTTATATTGACTTTTGACATGATATTTAATGAGCATTCGGTAGTGTAGTGATTTCATTTTCTTTTCAAATTAAGGTTGTTGTTGTTTTTAAATTGAATCTTCTTTGATTGAGAACTCTTTCAAGGATTCTAACTCTTCATTATCAGAGTGAATGAAATTAACTTTTCTAATGATTACTTTTTTAAAACAAATAATACTATCTCTACTTTTCATGTGGATTTTGTGGAACAAATCAGATGGTAAGTGACTTATTATCATTTAAGTTTATGATATATTTTTTGGTGCAGGAAAATGAGCACTTTAATCATAGCAAAAGGACCTGATTTCCTCTCATATTAATGCTATCTGACCAGAATAAAGTCAGTTTAAAATATGAGCCTGGCTGTATTTCTGATTTACATTACTTGTTGACATGATAGTTAATGAGCATCCCGTAGTGTGGTGATTTCATGTTACTTTCAAATCAAGGTTGTTGTTTTTTTTAATTGAACCTTTTTACTTTGATTGTTTGCTAACTCTTCAATATCAGAATGAATGAAATTAACTTTTCTAATGATTACTTTTTTTTAACAAATAATATTATCTCTTTACTTTTCATGTGGATTTTGTGGAACAAATCAGGTGGTAAGTATCTTCATACCTTACTTAATGGTTAATGAGAATGTGATTTCTTCCTTTTCATGAGGATATGGTGCAGTAACTACTATAATATGCAGAATAATAATATAATATCTGACCAGAATAAAGTCAGTTTTATGAGCCTGGCTGTTTTCCTGATTTACATTTAATTGTTGACATCATAATGAGCATCCTGTAGTGTGGTGAATTCACTTTACTTTCAAAGTAAGGTTGTTGTTTTTTTTAATTGAACCTTTTTACTTTGATTGTTTGCTAACTCTTCCATATCAAAATGAATGAAATTAACTTTTCTAATGATTACTTTTTTTAACAAATAATACTATCTCTACTTTTCATGTGGATTTTGTGGAACAAATCAGATTGTAAGTGACTTCATACTTTACTTAGCTGATTTATATTGATTTTTGACATTATGTTTAATGAGCATTCGGTAGTGTAGTGATTTCATGTTACTTTCAAATTAAGGTTGTTGTTGTTTTTAAATTGAATCTTCTTACTTTGATTGAGAACTCTATCAAGGATTCTACTAACTCTTCAATATAAGAATGAATGAAATTAACTTTTCAGATGATTACTTTCTTTCAACAAATTATACTATATCTTTACTTTTCATGTGGATTTTGTGGAACAAATCAGCTAGTAATTATCTTCATACCTTACTTAATGGTTAATGAGAACTTGGCTTGTTCTTTTTGATGAGGATATGGTGAAATAGCTACCGTTCTATGTAGTATCGATCAAGTCTAAAGACATCCTCATAATTGATTAATCCTTTAAAGTTATCACGTCCATGAGAGCCCACCAAAAAGGACAGATCATCACTGATTTCAAAATAATACCATTATTAATATAATGAAAATGACTTTTCTTCGCATCATTTTTGTTATTATCATTTAAGTCCTCTAAGATAGATATATTTTTTGCTGAAAAAAATTACAAAAAGGTAATTTCCTTTTATACTGATGCTATCTGACCAGAATGGAGTAAGATCAAAAAGTGATTTTCAAACTATCAATATTGATATAAGAAAAATGACTTTTCCTCGCACTATGTCACATTACATTTATTATTAATATTTAAGTCCTAAAAAATGGCTGAAATCGTCTGTACATCTATCACAATCATCATTCTTTAACCTTTGACACCCTAACATATTGGTATGCGTATTCTCCATAGCACGCAAGTGAGTATGGAAACTACCAGCCATCTGTTACCATGGTTATAACTCATGAGGTCTTATAGTTATTTTAATTTGATGTAGTGAAAAACTTAAATGAATGGGCAATGTTTTTTGCATGCAATTTGCAATGTCAATCATTTAAAGTTCTGATATAAATATAGTTTATGGTGGCTGGTCATTCTGGGGGTCATGGGGGAGGTGCAGCCAAACCTGTGGCGGTGGGTCACAGTACCGAAGTCGCAGTTGTACAAATCCTCCCCCAAGTGGGGACGGATACTTTTGCTATGGACATAATAACATGATACAATCTTGCAACACCAATTATTGTCCTGGTAATAGTGTGTAATCAGTGTTAAAACAATAATCTTTTATCAATTTGATTATTAATTTTGCTGGTTCCAGGTGCTCCATGCATCTTTAAATTAATTACATACTTTTTTAGAAATCAATGTTTAGTAATTGCAAGGTTTTTACCATAAGCTGCTATTTAGATTTGGTTAAGTTCTAGTCATGCCTTATCTTTATATGCTTTGTTCAAAAAGTTTAATGAATCAGCATTGTATATGCGTGCATTTTACAATATCAATGTAGGTGTTAATTTTTAGTAGTTGCAAGTTTTCTACCACATGCTGGTATTAAGATTTTGTAAAGTTTCTTTCATGCCTTATTCTTATTTGAAACGGTTAAAATGTTGAATGAATTAGCAATATATATGCAAGCAATTCGCAATATCCACAGGCAGTTCTTAATTTTATAATATATTTAACTTGTTAATCATGTTAACCTCTGATATGATGAGAGCTGATGGTGGCTTGTCATCCTGGGGAGCATTAGAGAGCTGCAATGTAACTTGAGGGGGTGGATTACAAGGGCAAGTTTTAAAGTTTTTAAGTTTTTTCTTAATGGCTTATTCTTTAGTCAATGGTGGCTGGAGTGAGTGGAGTCCCTGGAGTATCTGCACTAAAACAGTCAGTGGCATACAAATAAGGTTTAGAGAATGTTCCAATCCAGAACCAGCATATGGCGGGGAACATTGTGATGGGAGCAGAGCACTTGTAAGGGAATGTAACAAAATGTCCAGCTGCCACGAAGGTAACATACAGATGGTAAAATAAGTGAGTCAGAGTTTTAGTTACAAAGGGTAACATTAATTGAAATACAGACATCATGGATGGTCCGAAGTCTAATCATAGTTGAACCCCACATTTTATAAAGGCTAAGTCCTGTCAAAAGCCGTTGTCGTTTAATCTACATACTAATAAATTGACCTTGTCCAAAATAAGCATTAGCATTACATCGCAGCTTGAATCACAGGCGGCCCAAGCTCCAGCTCTTAGATGATCATCTTGCGCAATAACAGTCATGGCGGAATTTACGAACACTTGAAGGAATTAAAAAATCGTGAATCGTGAAGAGGGCCTCTCAAGATGTACATATACTTTTGTATTATTTCTTTCATCAGCATTTCCACTGCGCTTTAAAACAGAGAGCAACCCATCAGTTGGTACAATGGAAATCCATACAAACAGCAGCTGGAAAAAGCTTTGCACCAGTACGTGGAATAAAGTTGAAGTAGATTTGACATGCATGGCAATGGGATACTCTAACAGCAGTGATTATGGTAGATGGTATGAAGACAGTGGCAATGTATCAGAGACATCTACTAATTTCAACTGCACCACCACTTTGACTAAATGTGAAGAAAGCTTCTCAAACAAACTGCAATTCTGCAAAGGTATTAATCAATTATGCATTTTGGAATCTGTTGTCAGATCTATTTCAGTCTGTACATCCTATTCTAGGTACCCTTATAGACTTGATCATAATTCCAGTGGTAGACCTCACCAAAACATCCTTTCTTGCTTTGGTAATTGATTATGTACTAGTGTTTTCTCGAAGACTGCTCTCTAAAAAAATATGATATATATTGACAATTAGATTTTTTTTTAAGGAATAATTTAAATTGTTGAAGGGTAAAGAGGCCCAAAAATAATACCTGAACAGCTGCCCATCAAAGAACCCTTACAGCTAAATTGGATTTCTAAACCTGTATGAACACCTTGAACTTTTAAATTTCTTCCTAATCCTGCTGTCTCCTTCTCTTATCCATATTTCTTCCTTTTATAAATTCACCATTAACTTACCTTTACTGATTGCTCAATATTTTGTGACTTTATAAGTTCCTGTTCGCTTGAATGGTGCAAATGTAGAGTATGGTGGTAGAGTGGAAGTATTTTACAAAGGGAAATGGGGAAAAATTTGTACCAATGGATGGGATTTCAATGATGCCCAAGTTATTTGCCGTCAACTCGGCTTTGAAGAGGCTCTTGCTGAATTCATTGGCTCAAACGTAGAGGATGGAAACATTACGTCTGTAATGGTGGATGTTTCCTGCAATGGAGAGGATGTAGAACTTGCATCTTGTGCACGCACTGATGGAAAGTTAAATGTCCCCGGTCAATGTCGAGATGGCAAAGGTTCTCAAGCACTGTGTCAACCAAGTAAGTAAGATATTAATAACGTCAAGGTGGAAATTCCTAAAGGTGACTGGTCCTTGTAAAAAGTCATGTGTTTAAAGTTAAACATCAAAGATCAAGATATTGTTAGTTTTGAAACAACTAATGCCAAAATACTGAGACAGAACGAACTGATAATTGTGCTAATTGAAAACATTTCTTTCAGAGAACAAAGAAGTATTGGGAAAAGAGAATCTTTACTTTGATATTGGCAGATTGGCAGCAATGAAATCCTTCACTGCTCAATACGTAACAAAACCAGTTTTGCAAAATGGGTCATTAATGGTCAAAAGGTACAAAGGATGAATTCTTCTTCTAAGAGGGTCAAGATCAGAGAAGATGGTAAACTGGTCATAGAAAATGTGCAGTTGTCTGATGGAGGAACATATGAATGCCTCAGACTGGAATATGTTCAGTATTACACGGTTTACATTAATGGTAGGAAAATCCTTTTCAACACATTTAGAAGACCTTAATTGCCTCATTGTAGAGTAAGTTAACATAACAGTAAATGTGCCCGGCACTCACAATATAGACACACAATAGGGACTAGTTAGCTTTTCTTCATTGTGGCTTCAGTAAGTGGTCATTTTCTTTATTTATTTCAACAGCAAGATTCACTGAGAACACTAGAGACCAGCAGAGCCTCACTGCTAACACATCTGGTACTATAAACTGTAGTGCTGAAGGAACACCACGTCCACAGATAACTTGGAGTAAACAAGGAGAAAAGTTAGTACTTGATGGGAGAAGATTCACTCAAATTCCCAGTGGCAGTCTAAAGATTGATCCTGTTCACCCTGAAGATGGTGGCACATACAGATGTACCATGACACAAAATAAAGGATCAAAAAGGGTCACAAGCAGACAAAAAAGCATAAATGTGTCTGTTATAGGTGAGTGAGTTATTGGAAAAATCTGAAACTGGTTCAGTCATTATACCAACACGTAATAATAGTAAAAATAGCAATAAAAACTTTATTTTAGTGTCAAATCATGAAGCCTGAGGAATCCATGCTAATAAGGGAACACAGACTAATACAAAATACAAAAATTAAACGACTAAAATATCTACTCTAAAATATGAATAGTACAAAATGCTGTCTAAAATATATTAAAGATGAAGCTAAACATTATAGGTAACTATCAATAGCTGATCCTAAGAATTTAGTCATTAAGTAGTTCAGCTGCATGTAGATAATGCTGGTAAGATGGGTTTCTGATTTCATTTATTGAGGTTAAAACAATCTTTGTTACTTTTTTCTGAAGGGCTTTTAATTTTTTTCTGATAGGCATTTCTGCAAGGTCACCTTATATGTTCCAATGATTTGTTGTTTTTAGCCATTCGCAAAGGACTTTCATCTGGTTATTCAAATTTGTCAGATGAAAATGCTTTTGTCTAATTTATAGACTGATGTTAGTAACCCAAAAAGGAAATTGCCCTTTAGGATATTCATATTATGTGTGTATAACTAAAGCCACTGTGTTTTAACTTTTTTACTTGTTTATTCAAAGTTCTACCAGAGGTGAAAATTTCAGGAGCAAGCAATCTAATCAGAGAAGGAGACACTGTGACTTTGACTTGTAAAATCATTCAAGGTCAGCCTCAGCCACAGATAAGTTGGCTTAAGAATAACTTATCTGAAGGACACAACATGTCTCTCTCCTTTCATAAGATAACAGAGAAAGACACAGGTCTGTATACCTGTGAAGCGAAAAATCCTGGAGGAATTTCTGCTGAAAACATCTATATTTCTGTTAAAGGTGAGTTGTTAAGTCTAAAACTGGATTTTAAATCATTCAGTTGTGTCAGCTGCGGTGGGATAGACTCTGGACTAATTGCTGTGGGTTAAGGCACTGGCCAGGATCATTGTGCCATCTTCTTGAGTGAGGAAATACCTCCATCTAGTTAGAGGGTTTTCTTCTTGAAATCTCTTCCTTCTTTTAACATTTACTTTAAATTTTGAACTGCAAATCGATATCATACGTATGTACTGCTGGTTAGTCGAGTAAAATCATATCTGTCGTATCCTCTTGGATGACAGGCCTTGCCTGCATGGTGCCTGACTCTCCACACAGACAGTGGAGCTATGCTATTGGTGGGAATGTGGTGACGAGAAAACACGAATAAATTAGTTGAGCACTTTTCATTCAACTAATTTATTCTTGTGTCTCATCACTATATTCCCACAAATAGCGTAGCTCTTATTTTCTCTGAGGATGACAGTCTTCACTCTCATGATGCCTGAATCTCCACCGGGAATTTTAATGAACTTTTAGGAAAACCCTTACTAGTTGTTATGGGTTTGTAATTAATTTTCCGAGCTTGATCCATAAGCGAAGAGTCATGAGTGATTTACGATCATTGACAAGTTCAATAGGAATTATTTTTCTCTCACTTTAACATGTAGTCGAATCATTCTTCAGTAAACTGAGAAGTGTGGTGCTTGCTTCCAACTTTTCGTTTCTTAGCTCAATTATATTACATGGCTGCTATTTGTTAGTCATTGGCTGGAACAATGAGTTGGAACCAAAACAAAATGTCTGCCATGACAATATTTTCTCTGTATTTGTTAATATTATCTCATAGTGACTTTTATTTTAAATTTTTCTTTGTAGTTCCACCATATCTAAATCCTGAACTCAAGAATCTTTCAGTCCCACTAAACTCCACACTCGAAACAGACTGTTTTAAAAGGGGTGATCCACCAATATCTGTCAACTGGACGAAGGATGGAAAAGCACTTAGTAGTAACAATACATTAGTTATTAAGCGCGTGACTTTTGACGATGGAGGTTTCTATGAATGTGGTGCTGAAAATCAGGTTGGAAAAGTTAACATTTCCTTCTGGATCGATGTTACTGGTAAATCAAAATAATTTTATGAAGATTTACAAACGGTGCTTGGTTAGTTCATGTTGTAGAGTGTTGTACTGCCGTGCAATAGTTCAAGCCCTTGACTGGACCAACGTAAGGTCTTAAATAGACGAGGAGAATGTGCTGCCTTTCCTATGGCATGAGCAAATGGATAGGCATTCTAGTTTCTTGGAGAAGGAGAATAAACTTTAAGCCCCATTTCCTGCGTCCTGCATCTTCTAGGAGGCCTTGGGTTCGACTTGGAGTTCTTTTTCCATTAATGCCTGTGTCACTCACTGAAGAACATCATCTTAAAAAAAAAACAAAAAAAAAAAACATAAAAATTGCCTGAAGCTTGAGAAACCGCAGATAACCTTTTCGGGCATCTATGGGTCGAGTCTTATGACTAACGATGTGTATTTTACCATTAGCAAGCATTTTTTTCCAAAACTTGCCTCCGAGGCTACCGGGATAGGCTGGTGACAAAAAGTCCAATCTTATTATTTGTCGTCTAAATCTTAATTTTTTTCTAATTTCACATTCATTGAACCTATCTCACTTAACTTTATCCTAGTCTATTCTCTGCATGCCGCTCATGCCTAAGGTAATCTTGACACTATCTGCGCTTTAAGGACTCGAAATCCTAATGACGGAAGGTTGGAGTTGCTCACGGTCCACTTTCTGATCCTCAATAGATTCTTCATTATTTTGGGGAATTTTGTATTGTATCAACTGCAGTAGATAATTCCCCTATTGATATTTCTCGTTATTCTCAAAACTCTTGTCTGCTTGATATGGTGTTGATGCTGTTAGAAGAAATTCTACCTTGAAGCGACTTCAAAGTGACGCAGCAACCCGTTTACATAATGGATCGGAAATTCAACGAATTTATTCTGGCAGCAATTCAACCCGCAAAGGCGATCGGACCGATAGGTTAAATCCAATAAACATTACAATTTAGATTTATCGAAGATTACCTAAACTGTCTCAATTTCTCTCAACTTTAAAGAGGTTAGTCAATAAAACACGAAAACAAAGTGTTTCCACGCATGTTTAAACAAAACTATTGGCTTTGTATTTTAAAGATTTTAAACTAGAAGACTCCCAAATTTGCTCTTCTTACTGCCAGATTACTTGTGGTTAATTTATTGTATCTTGAGAACCTTTGTTGAACATCAGTTGTGCTCTTTTTATTTTCAGTGTGTCCTCAGATCAAACTGTCTCCGGTAAACCAATCTGTTATTGATGGAGACCCAGTAAACTTTACTTGCCGTGCCACAGGTGTTCCAACACCAAAACTGACCTGGACATTTAATGGCGGTAGACTTCCATTGGGGATCAATGAAAACAATTTTAAGGGAGACTCATTCCAGGAATCATTCCTGAAAATACAGAGAGCAACAAAGAAAATGGAAGGAACATACAAGTGTACAGCAAAAAACAAAGCAAATGGAACAAGTTATTCCACAATACTTCAAGTATTTGGTAGGTTCAATAATTATAATGATTACGATGATAATAATAGTAATACTGACAGGGATGGTGTTGATTGTAATGATAGTAATAGTAATCTTAATTTTAATAGCAATAAGGGTAATTATGGCGATAGATCCGTTGCAACAATGATAATTAAAGATACCTTCCAAATATGAGGTGAAAATGGTGGCTGGTGGCTAGAGGTTGCCCAAGAAGAACTGATAGCTTGTTAAGAATGAGATGGAGTATCGATAACCCTGGAATTTCTCCAAGACAATGGAGTCAAAGAGTGCAAATACAAGCTGAGTGAAAAATATCGTAATGAATTGTGGGAAAGATAGTTGTTGCACATGCACCATTCACCAGTTGTTTAAGATGACTCTTCCATATAATCACTTTGTGACATTTTGTTATGGTCACTCTGATCATTTTGATCCAAAAGCTTATGATCACTGAGATGATCTGTAGCTTTGTATAGGGCAATATGTCTTTATAATAGAAAACAAAGGGCTGGGTCTCAGTTTATTTAGAAGCATCTTTGAATGGGATCTGAGACCCTTTGGCAAATCTTCAGAAACATTTTGGACAAGTATTTCAAACCTTCTTTAAAACGTCTTTATTTATACGTTATACTTTGTATGTACCATTTGGAGGGTTGATTTCGAATCACTTAGTTTCTCTGATAATTACCTTACTGAGGTATTTTGAGTAAATTTTTTTAATGAAAACCAAGTTATGTATAAATTATCTCTTTCTCAACACAGAAAAACCCACCGCCAAAGTAACTCCAAAACCATATCCAACGCTCACCCAAGGTGATAAGCTTAGGTTAATTTGCAGCGTCAACAAAGCAACGGTAAATATCACTTGGAAAAAAGATGGAGACCTAGTAAAAGAACGGGCAGTCATTGAAACGCAATTAGATGAGACAACAAGTTATCTGATTATTGCAAAAGTTGTGGAGGAGGACAGTGGTGAATATTCCTGTGAAGCCCGTAACAGAGTAGGAAATGTGGCCCACTCTCTTGTGATGATAAAAGTCAACCGTAAGTTGGCAGTATTGTAGCGTAGCAGCAGTAAATCGTTCGACTTGACGGAACCTGAAACTTTAAAGCATGCTATTTGCTGTTTTCTGTTTGTTTGTTTGTTTTGTCTTTCTTTGCTTTTATTGTTGTTTTTTGTGTGTGTGAATGCATGTATGGACGTCGGGTGGAAGCCTATAATTAAAATATGGGTCCCCTGGCCTGTTAGATATGGTAGAACCTACTTTTAGATACCCAAATAATTATCACCATTATTGCTTGTTTCCTATTTGGCAAAGGGAATTGCTCTACATCTATTCAACAAAAAAGCAGATAATTTCTCAATTAAAGACAAGATTCTGGCCAGGTCTTCTCCATATAGTTTTGATTTACCTTTCTTTGAATCTCAGCCATAAAACAATAGCCATTTCTAATGAGCCAGCTAGGCTCAAGCGAAAAAAGTATCCAGAGGAGCTGGCTAATATTGTGTAACAACCTTTTCCTTATCATCACATCTACTACCTTTGTCATTTGGCTAAGAAGCATGTGTTTAACTTACACCAACAGCTGTTAGTCCATTTCTGGTGTGGTATTATATTTTTGGATCAATGGCTGCTGTCATTGTTATTTTGCTCATGGGCTGCTATTTTTGGAAACGTCGGAGGACAGGTAAACCTCGCTCTTCATATCTTGTTTTGGGTAATTTTTCCAGACAATAATAAGTTGTGTGAGAAGAAAAAGCTTGGACCAGTTTATGTTTACTTTTACTCCACCTCGTATTTCAATTGTTCTCCTCAAGTTCGCTATTAGTTAGGTATTAATTTCATCTCGGTTTGCAGGAAAATGAAAACCCTTGAGGCACTATAGGCATGTTTCTACTGTTTCTTGTCTTGCGATTTTATCTGATTTATAATCTTCTATTAACCACTGACCAAAGTGCATATTGTTTTTATTTAAATATTAAAGTTAAGGCAGAACTTTTTTCCCTTCTTTATTTCTTTCTTTGATTTGTCAATCGGACCTACAGTGGCTGCTACCGCTCTGTAAGTCAATTAGTTTCCCTTTTATTTACCAAATTGAAATGTTTTTTGAAAAAAAATTGAAGTTGGGGTTTATATCTTACTGTCATGTCAACCATTCCATTTGGAAAGTTAACTTGAATGATAGTCTGTGTAAACGAGTAGTTCTACAATTGTAGTTTTTCTGCACAAGAAAATGTTGTTTTTTCATTTCTAGATTGATTATCTTTCCATAAATTAAAGAAATCAGTCAGATAATTAAGAAACTCAAAACGTTTCCGTAACTTCTTTTCCTTGATCACTTATACTTTGATTTAGCAATAGAAATTGTGTGATTTTCATAATATTTAGTCCTGATCAAGGGGAGTCAGTTGAGATGGGGCTGTTGAATGTAAAAGTGGATGAATGGGAGATTGAAGTGAACCGTATCCTGCTTCAAGATGTCATTGGGCGAGGGGCATTTGGAGCAGTGTGGAGAGCTCTTCTTAGTTCTCCAAATGGGAGACCTGGAAATCGCACAGTTGCTGCTAAATGCTTTACACGTAAGATCCATTCAACTATCTCTCCTCAAAGCACGTGGGTGGGTACTTAGCGTTTCTTGCTAAGGGTACTTTGCACTTTCCAGTAATCATTTATCTCAGGTTGACCAAGGCGCTCTAAGAGATTCGTGGAAAGTTATTTTTTATAACAAACGCAACAATTAAACAATAGAGGCATCAATAGCAATAAAAAATTGGAGGATGGTAAGCATGTGCCACAATCGTGAGGCAAAGAAAATATGAATTCCTCGAAAGGATTCGCTCGCCGACCGGTTCCATTTTTGCAGTTGTGAGCTTCAACAACTGGGTTTCAAAGACCTCCTAAGATGTGAGGTCTAAATCCTCACCCGAAATTTCGCTTCTTAAGCACGAGAAAATTCGTCAATAAGGATTTTTTCCCCGGTTATAAAGTATTTCCTTTTTATTGTAGCCACCGCAGGGGAGGAAGGAAGAAAATGTTTGATGAGAGAGATCGAGCTGGGAAAAATTCTCGGTGACAGCAATCAGCCAAACATAGTGAAGTTCATTGGCTGCGTCACTAGACAAGGTACATGTTAAGTTTAAGGCGTCATTCTTATTATATGCAATAATATTTCAACTGACTATGAGATTGTTAGCTTGTTTGTTTGTTTGTTTGTTTTTACTGATTCGTTCCTTCTTTTCGTTATTTTAAGTTCATCCGATCCTTATCATGGAACATTTGCCATGTGGCGACCTGCTTGGTTACATGAGAAAATGCCGAGGAATTAATGATCGGTATTATCTTGGAGAAGGAAGGCCTCAAGTTTTGAACAACTATGACCTTGTGCTATTTGCCAAACAAATCGCCGCCGGTATGGTATTCCTTGGATCAAGGGGGGTAAGTAACTAAAATGCTTCTACATTCAATTTTACCGCAGAAATATCTGTAAGGGATTGTTACATCTTTTGAGTTGCTTGAATATAGATATATCTAAATTATACGAATCTTTTCGGAAGCAGGTTTCATATTCTCAATATTTCTCAAGAGTTCCTTTGGTATTGTCAGTGGGTCACCTAATGTCGCAGTCATTCTGGTATATGTTTGGTCTGTAATGAACACCATAGGAACAATAGTTCTTACAACCCATGCAAACGTCTGTATAATTTTCCCTCTGATCATGGTAGATCTCACAAAATATATGCATTTGTTAGCAAGTTTACATTTTGGATCTTTGTCTCTGGGTAGATAATCCATCGTGACCTGGCAGCTCGAAACGTCCTCCTTGATAACAACTATGTGTGCAAAGTGACCGACTTTGGCATGGCATATCAAAGCTTCAAATACGGTCATGGAAATGCCAAAAAGGTAGAAGATCGTCTTTGTTTTAATTTTTTTGCGGTGGCACTTGTAAACAGATTCCTAAGGTTAGCTCTGATTCTGCCTAAAATTCACCTTAACTGCCAACTGAGGATAGCTCCACGTTCTGCCATGCCACAGAATACAATTGAGTTAGTTGACTTTATCATTTAAATGTATGACATTTGCTAAATTTTGACACTCCATAAAAGTGTCGGAAGAGGTACACCAGCCACCTCACGTTTACGTGCATGTCCTTTGTTAACTCGCTAGTATTAAAACACTTATTTTTAAACAAACTGTCGTTGCAGGGCTGTTTGCCAATCAAATGGACTGCACCAGAGATTTTGTTGGGAAATTTCGCTGGACTTTCCACCTTGAGTGACGTGTATGTATATTTTTGCACTGAGCTGGCCCTCTCTTTAGTTTTTGTCTTTACATGCTCACTTAGAGAATATCTCGGCAACACCTTTTCGAAATTTTTTCAGGTGGTCTTACGGAATCGTCTTGTATGAGATAGTTACCCTTGGTAAGTCAAACTATGTTCAACAAAAAATATTTATACTTCCCGTCCGTCTATGTCTGGAAATGTTGTAGGTATCGTTTTTGGAACTCGTTAGTAATGTCAATGCCTTTAGGACCCAATTGGCAGACGTTAGTTTGATGAGCTGTGGCAGAAAAGCTTGTTGTCCCAAAGTTTACGTCAATGATGAATTTTGCTCAGCTTGTCGAAGTTTCATTCTCTGTAACTGAGAACCGTTGTTTCAGGACTTTCCTTGCCCTGGCTATCACCCAAGACGATTGGCATTTTGTGTTCGACTTTAAATGACGAAAAACCTTTCAAATTACTTGGCAGAAAAGTGGTAATCAATTGCATAAAACATCAGGCTAGGAAACATCAAGTTTCGAATGCTGCGGTCAAGCACTAGAAGTGGATCTCTCTGATTTAAATCTCAACATTTTTAAACGAAATATTCGGGTGTATCACGGCCACAATTTGTTTATTTCTTCGCAGGAGGAATTCCATATGAGGGATGGACAGAAGGGAATGTGGTTGCACGAGTCACGCATGGATACAAACTTCCAAAGCCCGATCATGTTGATGATAAATTGTGAGTCTTGACTTTCAAGTTGCCATGTTCCATTTTAAATCGCCCAATCCCCCTAACCCCGATGAAAAACACAATCTCTCGAATAATCTGATTTCTTCTTCCGTTACTGAGCTCTGCTAAATGAAACAAATTTAACAGTGGTCACCAGTTTGTTCAGTTAAAAGTTGTCTTTTCACTCAAGAATTTTGAAAAGATGAATTTGCAGCTATTACAGCCAGACATTTCTCATCATTTTAGCCATTATTTGCCCAGGGCTCTCTTAAGATTTCTGTAATGGTTAATTTTTATTACATATTACGTAAACCACAGTCCAGTATTGACCATCATTCCTTTGTTCCAGGTATGCTATAATGAAAAGGTGCTGGAATTTTGACCCCGACTTTCGTCCTCCCTTTGAAAACCTTCGAAGAAGAATGGATACCTACCTTCGTGAGGAGGTTTGTAGCACAATTTGAACAAGTCCTTGACGTTCTTGTAGGCCTCTAAGATTATTTATTCCTCCAAAATTACTTCATAGACCATTACTCTTTCAAAGTTGGTTTCAGCAGATTAATGGAAGTGATTTAGGATTGTATTGGTTTCTTCTAACTACAGCTGCGGCCGCCTGCGGGAATTTCAGTGCCTTGAGATTTCATTTTGACGGCTCCTGTCTGTAGTTACGTTTCTTACTATTTGCCCCAGCTTATCGATGTTTTTTAAGTTTTAACACATTTGAACATAAAACGCGCTAAGATGTCCCATGCCTACGAACCCATCTATCACCATTCCTTCCGCCCTTCCCGCTGCTTAGCTTCCCAACTGCCTGAGCATCTACATTCATAATAAAGGTTGATGGGAGAGTATAACAGTGTAATTTGGTATTTTCAACTGTGTTGATAATGTAAATTGGCCACCTTTAAGATTTTAAAAGCTGACGTTTCGAGCGTTAGCCCTTCGTCAGCGCAAATAGCAAAGTTCTAACGCTCGAAACGTCAGCTTTTAGACTCTTTACGGTGGCCAATACGTTACGTTATCAACTCAGTTGAAAATACCAAATTACTCATCTACACTCATAACTTCTTACCTACCAACCAGCCTGCCTAAGAAAACGCACTACTCAGTGCCTTTAAAGCGAGGATCATTTCTGTGCTTTGAAGTAGTCTTTAAAATTCTCTTCTTGACTTGAAGTTAGA